>NW_027478430.1:1420230-1527916 GCF_051014685.1 Ptiloglossa arizonensis
AGGAATCGTTGAGAAACCATCACAATTTTCGCAAGTCTGATACTCGAAACCAATAACTACTATGGCCTAGGGGAAAAGTACACACACCATTGTAATCGGGCGAGTTTCTGCTTTCAGATGCAACAGGAATTTCTCGAGTTCGTCAATCCGTTCGTGAGATATGGGAGTTTGAAATTATGGAATGGTTGAGAATCCACCAAATTTTCGCAAGTCTGATACTCGAAACCAATAACTACAAAGGCCTAGGGGAAAGGTACACACACCATTGTAATCGGGCGAGTTTCTACTTTCAGATGCAACAGGAATTTCTCGAGTTCGTCAATCCGTTCGCGAGATATGGGAGTTTGAATTTAAGGAATGGTTGAGGAACCATCAAAATTTTCGCAAGTCTGATACTCGAAACCAATAACTACAATGGCCTAGGGGAAAAATACACATACCGTTGTAATCGGGCGAGTTTCCACTTTCAGATGCAACAGGAATTTCTCGATTTCGTAAATCCGTTCGCGAGATATGGGAGTTTGAAGTTAAGGAATGGTTGAGAAACCATCGCAATTTTCGCCATTCTGATGCTCAAAACGAATAACTGGAATGCCCTAGGGGAAAAGTAGGCACACCATTGTAATCGGGCGAGTTTCTAGTTTCAGATGCAACAGGAATTTCTCGTTTTCCTCAGTCCGTGCGCGAGATATAGGAGTTTGAAATGAAGGAATGGTTGAGAAACCATCACAGTTTCGCAAGGCTGATACTCGAAACCAATAACTACAATGGCCTAGGGGGAAAAAAACATATACCGTTATAATCGGGAGTGTTTCTACTTTCAGATGCAACAAAAACTTTTCGGATTCGTCAATCCGTCCGCGAAGTATCGGAGTTTGGAATTAGGAGATGGTTCAGAAACCATCAAAATTTTCGCAATTATGATGCTAGAAACGAATAACTGGAATGGCCTAGGGTAAAGTACACATACCATTGTAATCGGGCGAGTTTCTACTTTCGGATGCAACAGGAATTTCTCGAGTTCGTCAATCCGTTCGCGAGATATGGGAGTTTGAATTTAAGGAATGGTTGAGGAACCATCAAAATTTTCGCAAGTCTGATACTCGAAACCAATAACTACAATGGCCTAGGGGAAAAACACACATATCCTTGTAATCGGGCGAGTTTCTCCTTTCAGATGCAACAGGAATTTCTCGAGTTCGTCAATCCGTCCGCGAGATATGGGAGTTTGAAGTTAAGGCATGGTTGAGAAACCCTCAAAATTTTCGCAAGCCTGATACTCGAAACCATTAACTACTATGATCTAGGGCAAAAATACACATGCCGTTGTAATCGGGCGAGTTTCTGCTTTCAGATGCAACAGAAATTTCTCGAGTTCGTCAATCCGTTCGCGAGATGTGGGAGTTTGAAGTTAAGGAATGGTTGAGAAACCATCAAAATTTTCGCAAGTCTGATACTGGAAACCAATAACTACAAAGGCCTAGGGGAAAAATGCACATACCTTTGTAATCGGGCGAGTTGCCACTTTCTGATGCAACAGGAATTTCTCGATTTCGTCAATCCGTTCGCGAGATGTGGGAGTTTGAAGTTAAGGAATGGTTGAGAAACCATCAAAATTTTCGCAAGTCTGATACTCGAAACCAATAACTACAATGGCCTAGGGGAAAAACACACATATCCTTGTAATCGGGCGAGTTTCTCCTTTCAGATGCAACAGGAATTTCTCGAGTTCGTCAATCCGTTCGCGAGATATGGGAGTTTGATTTAAGGAATGGTTGAGGAACCATCAAAATTTTCGCAAGTCTGATACTCGAGACCAATAACTACAAAGGCCCTAGGGGAAAAATGCACATACCTTTGTAATCGGGCGAGTTTCCACTTTCAGATGCAACAGGAATTTCTCGAGTTCTTCATTCCGTTCGCGAGACATGGGAGTTTGAAGTTAAGGAATGGTCGAGAAACCATCAAAATTGTCGCAATTCTGATGCTAGAAACGAATAACGGGAATGGCCTAGGGGAAAAGTACACTCACCATTCTAATCGGGCGAGTCTCTACTTTCAGATGCAATAGGAATTTCTCGAGTTCGTCAAACCGTTCGCGAGATATGGGAGTTTGAAGTTAAGGAATGGTTGAGAAACCATCAAATTTTCGCAAGTCTGATACTCGAAACCAATAACTACAATGGCCTAGGGGAAAAACACACATATCCTTGTAATCGGGCGAGTTTCTCCTTTCAGATGCAACAGGAATTTCTCGAGTTCGTCAATCCGTTCGCGAGATATGGGAGTTTGAAGTTAAGGCATGGTTGAGAAACCCTCAAAATTTTCGCAAGCCTGATACTCGAAACCAATAACTACTATGATCTAGGGCAAAAATACACATGCCGTTGTAATCGGGCGAGTTTCTGCTTTTAGATGCAACAGAAATTTCTCGAGTTCGTCAATCCTTTCGCGAGATGTGGGAGTTTGAAGTTAAGGAATGGTTGAGAAACCATCAAAATTTTCGCAAGTCTGATACTGGAAACCAATAACTACAAAGGCCTAGGGGAAAAATGCACATACCTTTGTAATGGGGCGAGTTGCCACTTTCAGATGCAAAAGGAATTTCTCGAGTTCGTCAATCCGTTCGCGAGATATGGGAGTTTGAATTTAAGGAATGGTTGAGGAACCATCGAAATTTTCGCAAGTCTGATACTCGAAACCAATAACTACAATGGCCTAGGGGAAAAATACACATACCGTTGTAATCGGGCGAGTTTCCACTTTCAGATGCAACAGGAATTTCTCGAGTTCTTCATTCCGTTCGCGAGACATGGGAGTTTGAAGTTAAGGAATGGTCGAGAAACCATCAAAATTGTCGCAATTCTGATGCTAGAAACGAATAACTGGAATGGCCTAGGGTAAAGTACACATACCATTGTAATCGGGCGAGTTTCTACTTTCGGATGCAACAGGAATTTATCGAGTTCGTCAATCCGTTCGCGAGATATGGGAGTTTGAAGTTAAGGAATGCTTGAGAAACCATCAAAATTTTCGCAAGTCTGATACTCGAAACCAATAACTACAAAGGCCTAGGGGAAAAATGCACATACCTTTGTAATCGGGCGAGTTTCCACTTTCAGATGCAACAGGAATTTCTCGAGTTCTTCATTCCGTTCGCGAGACATGGGAGTTTGAAGTTAAGGAATGGTCGAGAAACCATCAAAATTGTCGCAATTCTGATGCTAGAAACGAATAACGGGAATGGCCTAGGGGAAAAGTACACTCACCATTCTAATCGGGCGAGTCTCTACTTTCAGATGCAATAGGAATTTCTCGAGTTCGTCAAACCGTTCGCGAGATATGGGAGTTTGAAGTTAAGGAATGGTTGAGAAACCATCAAAATTTTCGCAAGTCTGATACTCGAAACCATTAACTACAATGGCCTAGGGGAAAAACACACATATCCTTGTAATCGGGCGAGTTTCTCCTTTTAGATGCAACAGGAATTTCTCGAGTTCGTCAATCCATTCGCGAGATATGGGAGTTTGAAGTTAAGGCATGGTTGAGAAACCCTCAAAATTTTCGCAAGCCTGATACACGAAACCAATAACTACTATGATCTAGGGCAAAAATACACATGCCGTTGTAATCCGGCGAGTTTCCACTTTCAGATGCAACAGGAATTTCTCGATTTCGTAAATCCGTTCGCGAGATATGGGAGTTTGAAGTTAAGGAATCGTTGAGAAACCATCACAATTTTCGCAAGTCTGATACTCGAAACCAATAACTACTATGGCCTAGGGGAAAAGTACACACACCATTGTAATCGGGCGAGTATCTGCTTTCAGATGCAACAGGAATTTCTCGAGTTCGTCAATCCGTTCGTGAGATATGGCAGTTTGAAATTATGGAATGGTTGAGAATCCACCAAATTTTCGCAAGTCTGATACTCGAAACCAATAACTACAAAGGCCTAGGGGAAAAGTACACACACCATTGTAATCGGGCGAGTTTCTACTTTCAGATGCAACAGGAATTTCTCGAGTTCTTCATTCCGTTCGCGAGACATGGGAGTTTGAAGTTAAGGAATGGTCGAGAAACCATCAAAATTGTCGCAATTCTGATGCTAGAAACGAATAACGGGAATGGCCTAGGGGAAAAGTACACTCACCTTTCTAATCGGGCGAGTCTCTACTTTCAGATGCAATAGGAATTTCTCGAGTTCGTCAAACCGTTCGCGAGATATGGGAGTTTGAAGTTAAGGAATGGTTGAGAAACCATCAAAATTTTCGCAAGTCTGATACTCGAAACCAATAACTACAATGGCCTACGGGAAAAACACACATATCCTTGTAATCGGGCTAGTTTCTCCTTTCAGATGCAACAGGAATTTCTCGAGTTCGTCAATCCGTTCGCGAGATATGGGAGTTTGAAGTTAAGGCATGGTTGAGAAACCCTCAAAATTTTCGCAAGCCTGATACTCGAAACCAATAACTACTATGATCTGGGGCAAAAATACACCTGCCGTTGTAGTCGGGCGAGTTTCCACTTTCAGATGCAACAGGAATTTCTCGATTTCGTAAATCCGTTCGCGAGATATGGGAGTTTGAAGTTAAGGAATCGTTGAGAAACCATCACAATTTTCGCAAGTCTGATACTCGAAACCAATAACTACTATGGCCTAGGGGAAAAGTACACACACCATTGTAATCGGGCGAGTTTCTGCTTTCAGATGCAACAGGAATTTCTCGAGTTCGTCAATCCGTTCGTGAGATATGGGAGTTTGAAATTATGGAATGGTTGAGAATCCACCAAATTTTCGCAAGTCTGATACTCGAAACCAATAACTACAAAGGCCTAGGGGAAAGGTACACACACCATTGTAATCGGGCGAGTTTCTACTTTCAGATGCAACAGGAATTTCTCGAGTTCGTCAATCCGTTCGCGAGATATGGGAGTTTGAATTTAAGGAATGGTTGAGGAACCATCAAAATTTTCGCAAGTCTGATACTCGAAACCAATAACTACAATGGCCTAGGGGAAAAATACACATACCGTTGTAATCGGGCGAGTTTCCACTTTCAGATGCAACAGGAATTTCTCGATTTCGTAAATCCGTTCGCGAGATATGGGAGTTTGAAGTTAAGGAATGGTTGAGAAACCATCGCAATTTTCGCCATTCTGATGCTCAAAACGAATAACTGGAATGCCCTAGGGGAAAAGTAGGCACACCATTGTAATCGGGCGAGTTTCTAGTTTCAGATGCAACAGGAATTTCTCGTTTTCCTCAGTCCGTGCGCGAGATATAGGAGTTTGAAATGAAGGAATGGTTGAGAAACCATCACAGTTTCGCAAGGCTGATACTCGAAACCAATAACTACAATGGCCTAGGGGAAAAAAACATATACCGTTATAATCGGGAGTGTTTCTACTTTCAGATGCAACAAAAACTTTTCGGATTCGTCAATCCGTCCGCGAAGTATCGGAGTTTGGAATTAGGAGATGGTTCAGAAACCATCAAAATTTTCGCAATTATGATGCTAGAAACGAATAACTGGAATGGCCTAGGGTAAAGTACACATACCATTGTAATCGGGCGAGTTTCTACTTTCGGATGCAACAGGAATTTCTCGAGTTCGTCAATCCGTTCGCGAGATATGGGAGTTTGAATTTAAGGAATGGTTGAGGAACCATCAAAATTTTCGCAAGTCTGATACTCGAAACCAATAACTACAATGGCCTAGGGGAAAAACACACATATCCTTGTAATCGGGCGAGTTTCTCCTTTCAGATGCAACAGGAATTTCTCGAGTTCGTCAATCCGTCCGCGAGATATGGGAGTTTGAAGTTAAGGCATGGTTGAGAAACCCTCAAAATTTTCGCAAGCCTGATACTCGAAACCATTAACTACTATGATCTAGGGCAAAAATACACATGCCGTTGTAATCGGGCGAGTTTCTGCTTTCAGATGCAACAGAAATTTCTCGAGTTCGTCAATCCGTTCGCGAGATGTGGGAGTTTGAAGTTAAGGAATGGTTGAGAAACCATCAAAATTTTCGCAAGTCTGATACTGGAAACCAATAACTACAAAGGCCTAGGGGAAAAATGCACATACCTTTGTAATCGGGCGAGTTGCCACTTTCTGATGCAACAGGAATTTCTCGATTTCGTCAATCCGTTCGCGAGATGTGGGAGTTTGAAGTTAAGGAATGGTTGAGAAACCATCAAAATTTTCGCAAGTCTGATACTCGAAACCAATAACTACAATGGCCTAGGGGAAAAACACACATATCCTTGTAATCGGGCGAGTTTCTCCTTTCAGATGCAACAGGAATTTCTCGAGTTCGTCAATCCGTTCGCGAGATATGGGAGTTTGAATTTAAGGAATGGTTGAGGAACCATCAAAATTTTCGCAAGTCTGATACTCGAGACCAATAACTACAAAGGCCTAGGGGAAAAATGCACATACCTTTGTAATCGGGCGAGTTTCCACTTTCAGATGCAACAGGAATTTCTCGAGTTCTTCATTCCGTTCGCGAGACATGGGAGTTTGAAGTTAAGGAATGGTCGAGAAACCATCAAAATTGTCGCAATTCTGATGCTAGAAACGAATAACGGGAATGGCCTAGGGGAAAAGTACACTCACCATTCTAATCGGGCGAGTCTCTACTTTCAGATGCAATAGGAATTTCTCGAGTTCGTCAAACCGTTCGCGAGATATGGGAGTTTGAAGTTAAGGAATGGTTGAGAAACCATCAAAATTTTCGCAAGTCTGATACTCGAAACCAATAACTACAATGGCCTAGGGGAAAAACACACATATCCTTGTAATCGGGCGAGTTTCTCCTTTCAGATGCAACAGGAATTTCTCGAGTTCGTCAATCCGTTCGCGAGATATGGGAGTTTGAAGTTAAGGCATGGTTGAGAAACCCTCAAAATTTTCGCAAGCCTGATACTCGAAACCAATAACTACTATGATCTAGGGCAAAAATACACATGCCGTTGTAATCGGGCGAGTTTCTGCTTTTAGATGCAACAGAAATTTCTCGAGTTCGTCAATCCTTTCGCGAGATGTGGGAGTTTGAAGTTAAGGAATGGTTGAGAAACCATCAAAATTTTCGCAAGTCTGATACTGGAAACCAATAACTACAAAGGCCTAGGGGAAAAATGCACATACCTTTGTAATGGGGCGAGTTGCCACTTTCAGATGCAAAAGGAATTTCTCGAGTTCGTCAATCCGTTCGCGAGATATGGGAGTTTGAATTTAAGGAATGGTTGAGGAACCATCGAAATTTTCGCAAGTCTGATACTCGAAACCAATAACTACAATGGCCTAGGGGAAAAATACACATACCGTTGTAATCGGGCGAGTTTCCACTTTCAGATGCAACAGGAATTTCTCGATTTCGTAAATCCGTTCGCGAGATATGGGAGTTTGAAGTTAAGGAATCGTTGAGAAACCATCACAATTTTCGCAAGTCTGATACTCGAAACCAATAACTACTATGGCCTAGGGGAAAAGTACACACACCATTGTAATCGGGCGAGTTTCTGCTTTCAGATGCAACAGGAATTTCTCGAGTTCGTCAATCCGTTCGTGAGATATGGGAGTTTGAAAATAAGGAATGGTTGGGAATGCATCAAAATTTTCGCAAGTCTGATACTCGAAACCAGCAACTACAAAGGCCTAGGGGAAAAGTACACACACCATTGTAATCGGGCGAGTTTCTACTTTCAGATGCAACAGGAATTTCTCGAGTTCGTCAATCCGTTCGCGAGATATGGGAGTTTGAAGTTAAGGAATCGTTGAGAAACCATCACAATTTTCGCAAGTCTGATACTCGAAACCAATAACTACTATGGCCTAGGGGAAAAGTACACACACCATTGTAATCGGGCGAGTTTCTGCTTTCAGATGCAACAGGAATTTCTCGAGTTCGTCAATCCGTCCGCGAGATATGGGAGTTTGAAGTTAAGGCATGGTTGAGAAACCCTCAAAATTTTCGCAAGCCTGTTACTCGAAACCATTAACTACTATGATCTAGGGCAAAAATACACATGCCGTTGTAATCGGGCGAGTTTCTGCTTTCAGATGCAACAGAAATTTCTCGAGTTCGTCAATCCGTTCGCGAGATGTGGGAGTTTGAAGTTAAGGAATGGTTGAGAAACCATCAAAATTTTCGCAAGTCTGATACTCGAAACCAATAACTACAAAGGCCTAGGGGAAAAATGCACATACCTTTGTAATCGGGCGAGTTGCCACTTTCTGATGCAACAGGAATTTCTCGAGTTCGTCAATCCGTTCGCGAGATGTGGGAGTTTGAAGTTAAGGAATGGTTGAGAAACCATCAAAATTTTCGCAAGTCTGATACTCGAAACCGATAACTACAATGGCCTAGGGGAAAAACACACATATCCTTGTAATCGGGCGAGTTTCTCCTTTCAGATGCAACAGGAATTTCTCGAGTTCGTCAATCCGTTCGCGAGATATGGGAGTTTGAATTTAAGGAATGGTTGAGGAACCATCAAAATTTTCGCAAGTCTGATACTCGAGACCAATAACTACAAAGGCCTAGGGGAAAAATGCACATACCTTTGTAATCGGGCGAGTTTCCACTTTCAGATGCAACAGGAATTTCTCGAGTTCTTCATTCCGTTCGCGAGACATGGGAGTTTGAAGTTAAGGAATGGTCGAGAAACCATCAAAATTGTCGCAATTCTGATGCTAGAAACGAATAACGGGAATGGCCTAGGGGAAAAGTACACTCACCATTCTAATCGGGCGAGTCTCTACTTTCAGATGCAATAGGAATTTCTCGAGTTCGTCAAACCGTTCGCGAGATATGGGAGTTTGAAGTTAAGGAATGGTTGAGAAACCATCAAAATTTTCGCAAGTCTGATACTCGAAACCAATAACTACAATGGCCTAGGGGAAAAACACACATATCCTTGTAATCGGGCGAGTTTCTCCTTTCAGATGCAACAGGAATTTCTCGAGTTCGTCAATCCGTTCGCGAGATATGGGAGTTTGAAGTTAAGGCATGGTTGAGAAACCCTCAAAATTTTCGCAAGCCTGATACTCGAAACCAATAACTACTATGATCTAGGGCAAAAATACACATGCCGTTGTAATCGGGCGAGTTTCTGCTTTTAGATGCAACAGAAATTTCTCGATTTCGTAAATCCGTTCGCGAGATATGGGAGTTTGAAGTTAAGGAATCGTTGAGAAACCATCACAATTTTCGCAAGTCTGATACTCGAAACCAATAACTACTATGGCCTAGGGCAAAAATACACATGCCGTTGTAATCGGGCGAGTTTCTGCTTTCAGATGCAACAGAAATTTCTCGAGTTCGTCAATCCGTTCGCGAGATGTGGGAGTTTGAAGTTAAGGAATGGTTGAGAAACCATCAAAATTTTCGCAAGTCTGATACTCGAAACCAATAACTACAAAGGCCTAGGGGAAAAATGCACATACCTTTGTAATGGGGCGAGTTGCCACTTTCAGATGCAAAAGGAATTTCTCGAGTTCGTCAATCCGTTCGCGAGATATGGGAGTTTGAATTTAAGGAATGGTTGAGGAACCATCAAAATTTTCGCAAGTCTGATACTCGAAACCAATAACTACAATGGCCTAGGGGAAAAGTAAACACACCGTTGTAATCGGGCGAGTTTCCACTTTCAGATGCAACAGGAATTTCTCGATTTCGTAAATCCGTTCGCGAGATATGGGAGTTTGAAGTTAAGGAATCGTTGAGAAACCATCACAATTTTCGCAAGTCTGATACTCGAAACCAATAACTACTATGGCCTAGGGGAAAAGTACACACACCATTGTAATCGGGCGAGTTTCTGCTTTCAGATGCAACAGAAATTTCTCGAGTTCGTCAATCCGTTCGCGAGATGTGGGAGTTTGAAGTTAAGGAATGGTTGAGAAACCATCAAAATTTTCGCAAGTCTGATACTCGAAACCAATAACTACAAAGGCCTAGGGGAAAAATGCACATACCTTTGTAATCGGGCGAGTTGCCACTTTCTGATGCAACAGGAATTTCTCGAGTTCGTCAATCCGTTCGCGAGATGTGGGAGTTTGAAGTTAAGGAATGGTTGAGAAACCATCAAAATTTTCGCAAGTCTGATACTCGAAACCAATAACTACAAAGGCCTAGGGGAAAAACACACATATCCTTGTAATCGGGCGAGTTTCTCCTTTCAGATGCAACAGGAATTTCTCGAGTTCGTCAATCCGTTCGCGAGATATGGGAGTTTGAATTTAAGGAATGGTTGAGGAACCATCAAAATTTTCGCAAGTCTGATACTCGAAACCAATAACTACAATGGCCTAGGGGAAAAATACACATACCGTTGTAATCGGGCGAGTTTCCACTTTCAGATGCAACAGGAATTTCTCGATTTCGTAAATCCGTTCGCGAGATATGGGAGTTTGAAGTTAAGGAATGGTTGAGAAACCATCGCAATTTTCGCCATTCTGATGCTCAAAACGAATAACTGGAATGCCCTAGGGGAAAAGTAAACACACCGTTGTAATCGGGCGAGTTTCTGCTTTCAGATGCAACAGGAATTTATCGAGTTCGTCAATCCGTTCGCGAGATATGGGTGTTTGAAGTTAAGGAATGCTTGAGAAACCATCAAAATTTTCGCAAGTCTGATACTCGAAACCAATAACTACAAAGGCCTAGGGGAAAAATGCACATACCTTTGTAATCGGGCGAGTTTCCACTTTCAGCTGCAACAGGAATTTCTCGAGTTCTTCATTCCGTTCGCGAGATGTGGGAGTTTGAAGTTAAGGAATGGTCGAGAAACCATCAAAATTGTCGCAATTCTGATGCTAGAAACGAATAACGGGAATGGCCTAGGGGAATAGTACACTCACCATTCTAATCGGGCGAGTCTCTACTTTCAGATGCAATAGGAATTTCTCGAGTTCGTCAAACCGTTCGCGAGATATGGGAGTTTGAAGTTAAGGAATGGTTGAGAAACCATCAAAATTTTCGCAAGTCTGATAGTAGAAACGAATAACGGGAATGGCCTAGGGGAAAAGTACACTCACCATTCTAATCGGGCGAGTGTCTACTTTCAGATGCAATAGGAATTTCTCGAGTTCGTCAAACCGTTCGCGAGATATGGGAGTCTGAAGTTAAGGAATGGTTGAGAAACCATCGCAATTTTCGCCATTCTGATGCTCAAAACGAATAACTGGAATGCCCTAGGGGAAAAGTAAACACACCGTTGTAATCGGGCGAGTTTCTGCTTTCAGATGCAACAGGAATTTCTCGAGTTCGTCAATCCGTTCGTGAGATATGGGAGTTTGAAAATAAGGAATGGTTGAGAATGCATCAAAATTTTCGCAAGTCTGATACTCGAAACCAGCAACTACAAAGGCCTAGGGGAAAAGTACACACACCATTGTAATCGGGCGAGTTTCTACTTTCAGATGCAACAGGAATTTCTCGAGTTCGTCAATCCGTTCGCGAGATATGGGAGTTTGAATTTAAGGAATGGTTGAGGAACCATCAAAATTTTCGCAAGTCTGATACTCGAAACCAATAACTACAATGGCCTAGGGGAAAAACACACATATCCTTGTAATCGGGCGAGTTTCTCCTTTCAGATGCAACAGGAATTTCTCGAGTTCGTCAATCCGTCCGCGAGATATGGGAGTTTGAATTTAAGGCATGGTTGAGAAACCCTCAAAATTTTCGCAAGTCTGATACTCGAAACCAATAACTACAAAGGCCTAGGGGAAAAATGCACATACCTTTGTAATCGGGCGAGTTGCCACTTTCTGATGCAACAGGAATTTCTCGAGTTCGTCAATCCGTTCGCGAGATGTGGGAGTTTGAAGTTAAGGAATGGTTGAGAAACCATCAAAATTTTCGCAAGTCTGATACTCGAAACCAATAACTACAAAGGCCTAGGGGAAAAATGCACATACCGTTGTAATCGGGCGAGTTTCCACTTTCAGATGCAACAGGAATTTCTCGATTTCGTAAATCCGTTCGCGAGATATGGGAGTTTGAAGTTAAGGAATGGTTGAGAAACCATCGCAATTTTCGCCATTCTGATGCTCAAAACGAATAACTGGAATGCCCTAGGGGAAAAGTAAACACACCGTTGTAATCGGGCGAGTTTCTGCTTTCAGATGCAACAGGAATTTATCGAGTTCGTCAATCCGTTCGCGAGATATGGGAGTTTGAAGTTAAGGAATGGTCGAGAAACCATCAAAATTGTCGCAATTCTGATGCTAGAAACGAATAACGGGAATGGCCTAGGGGAAAAGTACACTCACCATTCTAATCGGGCGAGTGTCTACTTTCAGATGCAATAGGAATTTCTCGAGTTCGTCAAACCGTTCGCGAGATATGGGAGTCTGAAGTTAAGGAATGGTTGAGAAACCATCAAAATTTTCGCAAGTCTGATACTCGAAACCAATAACTACAATGGCCTAGGGGAAAAACACACATATCCTTGTAATCGGGCGAGTTTCTCCTTTCAGATGCAACAGGAATTTCTCGAGTTCGTCAATCCGTTCGCGAGATATGGGAGTTTGAAGTTAAGGCATGGTTGAGAAACCCTCAAAATTTTCGCAAGCCTGATACTCGAAACCAATAACTACTATGATCTAGGGCAAAAATACACATGCCGTTGTAATCGGGCGAGTTTCTGCTTTCAGATGCAACAGAAATTTCTCGAGTTCGTCAATCCGTTCGCGAGATGTGGGAGTTTGAAGTTAAGGAATGGTTGAGAAACCATCAAAATTTTCGCAAGTCTGATACTCGAAACCAATAACTACAAAGGCCTAGGGGAAAAATGCACATACCTTTGTAATCGGGCGAGTTTCTACTTTCAGATGCAACAGGAATTTCTCGAGTTCGTAAATCCGTTCGCGAGATATGGGAGTTTGAATTTAAGGAATGGTTGAGGAACCATCAAAATTTTCGCAAGTCTGATACTCGAAACCAATAACTACAATGGCCTAGGGGAAAAATACACATACCGTTGTAATCGGGCGAGTTTCCACTTTCAGATGCAAAAGGAATTTCTCGATTTCGTAAATCCGTTCGCGAGATATGGGAGTTTGAAGTTAAGGAATGGTTGAGAAACCATCGCAATTTTCGCCATTCTGATGCTCAAAACGAATAACTGGAATGCCCTAGGGGAAAAGTAAACACACCGTTGTAATCGGGCGAGTTTCTGCTTTCAGATGCAACAGGAATTTATCGAGTTTGTCAATCCGTTCGCGAGATATGGGTGTTTGAAGTTAAGGAATGCTTGAGAAACCATCAAAATTTTCGCAAGTCTGATACTCGAAACCAATAACTACAAAGGCCTAGGGGAAAAATGCACATACCTTTGTAATCGGGCGAGTTTCCACTTTCAGCTGCAACAGGAATTTCTCGAGTTCTTCATTCCGTTCGCGAGACATGGGAGTTTGAAGTTAAGGAATGGTCGAGAAACCATCAAAATTGTCGCAATTCTGATGCTAGAAACGAATAACGGGAATGGCCTAGGGGAAAAGTACACTCACCATTCTAATCGGGCGAGTCTCTACTTTCAGATGCAATAGGAATTTCTCGAGTTCGTCAAACCGTTCGCGAGATATGGGAGTTTGAAGTTAAGGAATGGTTGAGAAACCATCAAAATTTTCGCAAGTCTGATACTCGAAACCAATAACTACAATGGCCTAGGGGAAAAACACACATATCCTTGTAATCGGGCGAGTTTCTCCTTTCAGATGCAACAGGAATTTCTCGAGTTCGTCAATCCGTTCGCGAGATATGGGAGTTTGAAGTTAAGGCATGGTTGAGAAACCCTCAAAATTTTCGCAAGCCTGATACTCGATACCAATAACTACTATGATCTAGGGCAAAAATACACATGCCGTTGTAATCGGGCGAGTTTCTGCTTTTAGATGCAACAGAAATTTCTCGAGTTCGTCAATCCGTTCGCGAGATGTGGGAGTTTGAAGTTAAGGAATGGTTGAGAAACCATCGCAATTTTCGCAATTCTGATACTCGAAACGAATAACTACAAAGGCCTAGGGGAAAAATGCACATGCCTTTGTAATCGGGCGAGTTTCTACTTTCAGATGCAACAGGAATTTCTCGATTTCGTAAATCCGTTCGCGAGATATGGGAGTTTGAAGTTCAGGAATCGTTGAGAAACCATCACAATTTTCGCAAGTCTGATACTCGAAACCAATAACTACAAAGGCCTAGGGGAAAAATACACATACCTTTGTAATCGGGCGAGTTTCTACTTTCAGATGCAACAGGAATTTCTCGAGTTCGTCAATCCGTTCGCGAGATATGGGTGTTTGAAGTTAAGGAATGGTTGAGAAACCATCAAAATTTTCGCTGGTCTGATACTCGAAACCAATAACTGTAATGGCCTAGGGGAAAAGTACACATACCGTTGAAATCGGGCGAGTTTCTGCTGTCAGATGCAATAGGAATTTGTCGTGTTCGTCAATCCGTTCGCGAGATATGGGAGTTTGAAGTTAAGGAATGGTTGAGAAACCATCAAAATTTTCGCTAGTCTGATACTCGAAACCAATAACTACTATGGCCTAGGGCAAAAATACACATACCGTTGTAATCGGGCGAGTTTCTGCTTTCAGATGCAATAGGAATTTCTCGAGTTCGTCAATCCGTTCGCATAATATAGGAGTTTGAAGTTAAGGAATGGTTGAGAAACCATCAAAATTTTCGCATGTCTGATACTCGAAACCAATAACTCCTATGGCCTAGTGCAAAAATAAACACACCGCTGTAATCGGGCGAGCTTCTGCATTCAGATGCAAGAAGAATTTGTCGAGTTCGT
Organism: Ptiloglossa arizonensis; assembly: GCF_051014685.1. Lineage (NCBI taxonomy): Eukaryota > Metazoa > Arthropoda > Insecta > Hymenoptera > Colletidae > Ptiloglossa > Ptiloglossa arizonensis. The sequence continues at coordinate 1,435,057 of NW_027478430.1, forward strand.
CAATTCGTGCGCGAGATATGGGAATTTGAAGTTAAGGAATGGTTGTGCAACCATCAAAATTTTCGCAAGTCTGATTCCCGAAACCAATAACTACAAAGTCCTAGGGGAAAAATTCACATACCATTGTAATCGGGCGAGTTTCTACTTTCAGATGCAACAAGAATTTCTCGAGTTCGTCAATCCGTTCGCGAGATATGGGAGTTCGATGTTAAGGAATGGTTGAGAAACGATCAAAATTTTCGCAAGTCTGATTCCCGAAACCAATAACTACAAAGGCCTAGGGGAAAAATACCCATACCGTTGTAATCGGGCGAGTTTCTACTTCCAGATGCAATAGGAGTTTCTCGAGTTCGTCAATCCGTTCGCGAGATATGGGAGTTTGACGTTCAGGAATGGATGAGAAACCATCAAAATGTTCGCTGGTCTGATACTCGAAACCAGTAACTGGAATGGCCTCGGGGAAAAATACACATACCGTTGTAATCGGGCGAGTTTCTACCTTCAGATGAAACAGGAATTTCTCGAGTTCGTCAATCCGTTCGCGAGATATGGGAGTTTGAATTTAAGGAATGGTTGAGAAACCATCCAAATTTTCGCATGTCTGATACTCGAAACCAATAACTAATATGGCCTAGGGCAAAAATACACATACCGTTGTAATCGGGCGAGCTTCTACTTTCAGATGCAACAAGAATTTCTCGAGTTCGTCAATCCGTTCGCGAGAGATGGGAGTTTGAAGTTATGGAATGGTTGAGAATCCATCAAAATTTTCGCAAGTCTGATACTCGAAACCCATAACTACTATGGCCCAGGGCAAAAATACACATGCCACTGAAATCGGGCGAGTCTCTGCTTCCAGATGCAACAGGAATTTCTCGAGTTCGTCAATCCGTTCGCGAGATATGGGAGTTTGAAGTTATAGAATGGTTGTGAATCCATCAAAATTTTCGCAAGTCTGATACTCGAAACCAATAACTACTATCGCCTAGGGGAAAAGTACACACACCATTGTAATCGGGCTAGCTTCTATTTTCAGATGCAACAGGAATTTCTCGAGCTCGTCAATTCTTTCGCGAGATATGGGTGTTTGAAGTTAAGGAATGGGTGAGAAACCATCATAATTTTCGCAAGTCTGATACTCGAAACCAATAACTGGAATGGTCTAGGGGAAAATACAGATAACGTTGTAATCGGGCGAGTTTCTACTATCAGATGAAACAGGAATTTCTCGAGTTCGTCAATCCGTTCGCGAGATATGGGAGTTTGAAGTTAAGGAATGGTAGAGACACCACCAAAATTTTCGCAGATTTGATACTCGAAACCAATAACTGGAACGGTCTAGCGGAAAAGTACACATACCGTTGTAATCGCGCGAGTTTCTGCTTTCAGATGCAATAGGAATTTCTCGAGTTCGTCAATCCGTTCGCGTGATACGGGAGTTTGAAGTTAAGGAATGGTTGAGAAACCATCAAAATTTTTGCATGTCTGATACTCGAAACCAATAACTACTATGGCCTAGGGCAAAAATACACATGCCGTTGAAATCGGGCGAGTTTCTGCTTTCAGATGCAATAGGAATTACTCGAGTTAGTCAATCCGTTCTCGAGATATGGGTGTTTGAACTTAAGGAATGGTTGAGCAACCATCAAAATTTTCGCAAGCCCGATTCCAGAAACAAATAACTACAAAGTCCTAGGGGAAAAATTCACATACCATTGTAATCGGGCGAGTTCCTACTTTCAGATGCAACAGGAATTTCTCGAGTTCGTCAATCCGTTCGCGAGATGTGGGAGTTGGAAGTTAAGGAATGTTTGAGAAACCATCAAAAATTTCGCTGGTCTGATACTCGAAACCAATAACTGGAATGGCCTAGGGAAAAAGCACACACACCATTGCAATCGGGCGAGTTTCTACTTTCAGATGCAACAGGAATTTCTCGAGTTCGTCAATCCGTTCCCGAGAAATGGGATTTTGGAGTTAAGGAATGTTTGAGAAACCATCAAAAATTTCGCAAGTCTGATTCCCGCAACCAATAACTACAAAGGCCTAGGGGAAAAATACACATACCGTTGTAATCGGGCGAGTTTCTACTTTCAGATGCAACAGGAATTTCTCGAGTTCGCAATCCGTTCGCGAGATATGGGAGTTTGAAGTTAAGGAATGGGTGAGAAAACATCATAATTTTGGCAAGTCTGATACTCGAAACCCATAACTACCATGGCCTAGGGCAAAAATACACGTACCCTTGTAATCGGGCGAGTTTCTACTTTCAGATGCATCAGGAATTTCTCGAGTTCGTCAACTCATTCGCGAGATATGGGAGTTTGAAGTTAAGGAATGGTTGAGAAACCATCAAAATTTTCGCAAGTCTGATACTCGAAACCAATAACTACAAAGGCCTAGGGGAAAAATGCACATACCTTTGTAATCGGGCGAGTTTCTACTTTCAGATGCAACAGGAATTTCTCGAGTTCGTAAATCCGTTCGCGAGATATGGGAGTTTGAATTTAAGGAATGGTTGAGGAACCATCAAAATTTTCGCAAGTCTGATACTCGAAACCAATAACTACAATGGCCTAGGGGAAAAATACACATACCGTTGTAATCGGGCGAGTTTCCACTTTCAGATGCAAAAGGAATTTCTCGATTTCGTAAATCCGTTCGCGAGATATGGGAGTTTGAAGTTAAGGAATGGTTGAGAAACCATCGCAATTTTCGCCATTCTGATGCTCAAAACGAATAACTGGAATGCCCTAGGGGAAAAGTAAACACACCGTTGTAATCGGGCGAGTTTCTGCTTTCAGATGCAACAGGAATTTATCGAGTTTGTCAATCCGTTCGCGAGATATGGGTGTTTGAAGTTAAGGAATGCTTGAGAAACCATCAAAATTTTCGCAAGTCTGATACTCGAAACCAATAACTACAAAGGCCTAGGGGAAAAATGCACATACCTTTGTAATCGGGCGAGTTTCCACTTTCAGCTGCAACAGGAATTTCTCGAGTTCTTCATTCCGTTCGCGAGACATGGGAGTTTGAAGTTAAGGAATGGTCGAGAAACCATCAAAATTGTCGCAATTCTGATGCTAGAAACGAATAACGGGAATGGCCTAGGGGAAAAGTACACTCACCATTCTAATCGGGCGAGTCTCTACTTTCAGATGCAATAGGAATTTCTCGAGTTCGTCAAACCGTTCGCGAGATATGGGAGTTTGAAGTTAAGGAATGGTTGAGAAACCATCAAAATTTTCGCAAGTCTGATACTCGAAACCAATAACTACAATGGCCTAGGGGAAAAACACACATATCCTTGTAATCGGGCGAGTTTCTCCTTTCAGATGCAACAGGAATTTCTCGAGTTCGTCAATCCGTTCGCGAGATATGGGAGTTTGAAGTTAAGGCATGGTTGAGAAACCCTCAAAATTTTCGCAAGCCTGATACTCGATACCAATAACTACTATGATCTAGGGCAAAAATACACATGCCGTTGTAATCGGGCGAGTTTCTGCTTTTAGATGCAACAGAAATTTCTCGAGTTCGTCAATCCGTTCGCGAGATGTGGGAGTTTGAAGTTAAGGAATGGTTGAGAAACCATCGCAATTTTCGCAATTCTGATACTCGAAACGAATAACTACAAAGGCCTAGGGGAAAAATGCACATGCCTTTGTAATCGGGCGAGTTTCTACTTTCAGATGCAACAGGAATTTCTCGATTTCGTAAATCCGTTCGCGAGATATGGGAGTTTGAAGTTAAGGAATCGTTGAGAAACCATCACAATTTTCGCAAGTCTGATACTCGAAACCAATAACTACAAAGGCCTAGGGGAAAAATACACATACCTTTGTAATCGGGCGAGTTTCTACTTTCAGATGCAACAGGAATTTCTCGAGTTCGTCAATCCGTTCGCGAGATATGGGTGTTTGAAGTTAAGGAATGGTTGAGAAACCATCAAAATTTTCGCTGGTCTGATACTCGAAACCAATAACTGTAATGGCCTAGGGGAAAAGTACACATACCGTTGAAATCGGGCGAGTTTCTGCTGTCAGATGCAATAGGAATTTGTCGTGTTCGTCAATCCGTTCGCGAGATATGGGAGTTTGAAGTTAAGGAATGGTTGAGAAACCATCAAAATTTTCGCTAGTCTGATACTCGAAACCAATAACTACTATGGCCTAGGGCAAAAATACACATACCGTTGTAATCGGGCGAGTTTCTGCTTTCAGATGCAATAGGAATTTCTCGAGTTCGTCAATCCGTTCGCATAATATAGGAGTTTGAAGTTAAGGAATGGTTGAGAAACCATCAAAATTTTCGCATGTCTGATACTCGAAACCAATAACTCCTATGGCCTAGTGCAAAAATAAACACACCGCTGTAATCGGGCGAGCTTCTGCATTCAGATGCAAGAAGAATTTGTCGAGTTCGTCAATTCGTGCGCGAGATATGGGAATTTGAAGTTAAGGAATGGTTGTGCAACCATCAAAATTTTCGCAAGTCTGATTCCCGAAACCAATAACTACAAAGTCCTAGGGGAAAAATTCACATACCATTGTAATCGGGCGAGTTTCTACTTTCAGATGCAACAAGAATTTCTCGAGTTCGTCAATCCGTTCGCGAGATATGGGAGTTCGATGTTAAGGAATGGTTGAGAAACGATCAAAATTTTCGCAAGTCTGATTCCCGAAACCAATAACTACAAAGGCCTAGGGGAAAAATACCCATACCGTTGTAATCGGGCGAGTTTCTACTTCCAGATGCAATAGGAGTTTCTCGAGTTCGTCAATCCGTTCGCGAGATATGGGAGTTTGACGTTCAGGAATGGATGAGAAACCATCAAAATGTTCGCTGGTCTGATACTCGAAACCAGTAACTGGAATGGCCTCGGGGAAAAATACACATACCGTTGTAATCGGGCGAGTTTCTACCTTCAGATGAAACAGGAATTTCTCGAGTTCGTCAATCCGTTCGCGAGATATGGGAGTTTGAATTTAAGGAATGGTTGAGAAACCATCCAAATTTTCGCATGTCTGATACTCGAAACCAATAACTAATATGGCCTAGGGCAAAAATACACATACCGTTGTAATCGGGCGAGCTTCTACTTTCAGATGCAACAAGAATTTCTCGAGTTCGTCAATCCGTTCGCGAGAGATGGGAGTTTGAAGTTATGGAATGGTTGAGAATCCATCAAAATTTTCGCAAGTCTGATACTCGAAACCCATAACTACTATGGCCCAGGGCAAAAATACACATGCCACTGAAATCGGGCGAGTCTCTGCTTCCAGATGCAACAGGAATTTCTCGAGTTCGTCAATCCGTTCGCGAGATATGGGAGTTTGAAGTTATAGAATGGTTGTGAATCCATCAAAATTTTCGCAAGTCTGATACTCGAAACCAATAACTACTATCGCCTAGGGGAAAAGTACACACACCATTGTAATCGGGCTAGCTTCTATTTTCAGATGCAACAGGAATTTCTCGAGCTCGTCAATTCTTTCGCGAGATATGGGTGTTTGAAGTTAAGGAATGGGTGAGAAACCATCATAATTTTCGCAAGTCTGATACTCGAAACCAATAACTGGAATGGTCTAGGGGAAAATACAGATAACGTTGTAATCGGGCGAGTTTCTACTATCAGATGAAACAGGAATTTCTCGAGTTCGTCAATCCGTTCGCGAGATATGGGAGTTTGAAGTTAAGGAATGGTAGAGACACCACCAAAATTTTCGCAGATTTGATACTCGAAACCAATAACTGGAACGGTCTAGCGGAAAAGTACACATACCGTTGTAATCGCGCGAGTTTCTGCTTTCAGATGCAATAGGAATTTCTCGAGTTCGTCAATCCGTTCGCGTGATACGGGAGTTTGAAGTTAAGGAATGGTTGAGAAACCATCAAAATTTTTGCATGTCTGATACTCGAAACCAATAACTACTATGGCCTAGGGCAAAAATACACATGCCGTTGAAATCGGGCGAGTTTCTGCTTTCAGATGCAATAGGAATTACTCGAGTTAGTCAATCCGTTCTCGAGATATGGGTGTTTGAACTTAAGGAATGGTTGAGCAACCATCAAAATTTTCGCAAGCCCGATTCCAGAAACAAATAACTACAAAGTCCTAGGGGAAAAATTCACATACCATTGTAATCGGGCGAGTTCCTACTTTCAGATGCAACAGGAATTTCTCGAGTTCGTCAATCCGTTCGCGAGATGTGGGAGTTGGAAGTTAAGGAATGTTTGAGAAACCATCAAAAATTTCGCTGGTCTGATACTCGAAACCAATAACTGGAATGGCCTAGGGAAAAAGCACACACACCATTGCAATCGGGCGAGTTTCTACTTTCAGATGCAACAGGAATTTCTCGAGTTCGTCAATCCGTTCCCGAGAAATGGGATTTTGGAGTTAAGGAATGTTTGAGAAACCATCAAAAATTTCGCAAGTCTGATTCCCGCAACCAATAACTACAAAGGCCTAGGGGAAAAATACACATACCGTTGTAATCGGGCGAGTTTCTACTTTCAGATGCAACAGGAATTTCTCGAGTTCGCAATCCGTTCGCGAGATATGGGAGTTTGAAGTTAAGGAATGGGTGAGAAAACATCATAATTTTGGCAAGTCTGATACTCGAAACCCATAACTACCATGGCCTAGGGCAAAAATACACGTACCCTTGTAATCGGGCGAGTTTCTACTTTCAGATGCATCAGGAATTTCTCGAGTTCGTCAACTCATTCGCGAGATATGGGAGTTTGAAGTTAAGGAATGGGTGAGAAACCATCATAATTTTCGCAAGTCTGATACTCGAAACCAATAACTGGAATGGCCTAGGGGAAAATACAGATACCATTGTAATCGGGCGAGTCTCTGCTTTCGGATGCAACAGGAATTTCTCGAGATCGTCAATTCCTTCGCGAGATATGGGAGTTTGAAGTTAAGGAATGGTTGAGAAACCATCAAAATTTTCGCTGGTCTGATACTCGAAACCAATAACTGGAATGGCCTAGGGGAAAAGTACACATACCGTTGTAATCGCGCGAGTTTCTGCTTTCAGATGCAATAGGAATTTCTCGATTTCGTCAATCCGTTCGCGTGATACGGGAGTTTGAAGTTATGGAATGGTTGAGAAACCATCAAAATATTCGCATGTCTGATACTCGGAACCAATAACTACTATGGCCTAGGGGAAAATACACATACCGTTGTAATCGGGCGAGTTTCTGCTTTCAGATGCAACAGGAATTTCTCGAGTTCGTCAATTCTTTCGCGAGATATGGGAGTTTGAAGTTAAGGAATGGTAGAGAAACCACCAAAATTTTCGCTGATTTGATACTCGAAACCAATAACTGGAATGGTCTAGGGGAAAAGTACACATACCGTTGAAATCGGGCGAGTTTCTGCTTTCAGATGCAATGGGAATTTCTCGAGTTTGTCAATCCGTTCGCGAGATATGGGAGTTTGATGTTAAGGAATGGTTGAGAAACCATCAAAATTTTCGCAAGTCTGATTCCCGCAACCAATAACTACAATGGCCTAGGGGAAAAATACACATACCGTTGTAATCGGGCGAGTCTCTACTTTCAGATGAAACAGGAATTTCTCGAGTTCGTCAATCCGTTCGCGAGATATGCGAGTTTGAAGTTAAGGAATGGTAGGGAAACCACCAAAATTTTCGCTGATTTGATACTCGAAACCAATAACTGGAATGGTGTAGGGGAAAAGTACAAATACCGTTGTAATCGCGCGAGTTTCTGCTTTCAGATGCAATAGCAATTTCTCGAGTTCGTCAATCCGTTCGCGTGATACGGGAGTTTGAAGTTATGGAATGGTTGAGAAACCATCAAAATTTTCGCAAGTCTGATACCCGAAACCAATAACTACAAAGTCCTAGGGGAAAAATACACATACCGTTGTAATCGGGCGAGTTTCTACTTTCAGATGCAACAGGAATTTCTCGAGTTAGCAATCCGTTCGCGAGATATGGGAGTTTGAAGTTAAGGAATGGGAGAGAAAACATCATAATTTTGGCAAGTCTGATACTCGAAACCCATAACTACTATGGCCTAGGGCAAAAATACACATACCATTGTAATCGGGCGAGTTTCTACTTTCAGATGCAACAAGAATTTCTCGAGTTCGTGAATCCGTTCGCGAGGTATGGGAGTTTGAAATTAAAGAATGGTTGAAGAACCATCAAAATTTTCGCAAGCCTGATACACGAAACCCATAACTACTATGGCCTAGGGGAAAAATACACACACCATTGTAATAGGGCGAGTTTCTGCTTTCAGATGCAACAGGAATTTCTCGAGTTCGTCAAATCTTTCGCGAGATATGGGAGTTTGAAGTTAAGGAATGGGTGAGAAACAATCATAATTTTCGCAAGCCTGACACTCGAAACCAATAACTGGAATGGTCTAGGGGAAAATTCAGATACCATTGTAATCGGGCGAGTCTCTGCTTTCAGATGCAATAGGAATTTCTCGAGTTCGTCAATCCGTTCGCGTGATATGGGAGTTTGAAGTTAAGGAATTGTTGAGAAACCATCAAAATTTTCGCATGTCTGATACTCGAAACCCATAACTACTGTGGCCTAGGGGGAAAGTACACACACCCTTGTAATCGGGCGAGTTCCTACTTTCAGATGGAACAGGAATTTCTCGAGTTCGTCAATCCGTTCGCGAGATGTGGGAGTTTGAAGTTAAGGAATGTTTGAGAAACCATCAAAAATTTCGCTGGTCTGATACTCGAAACCAATAACTGGAATGGCCTAGGGAAAAAGCACACACACCATTGCAATCGGGCGAGTTTCTACTTTCAGATGCAACAGGAATTTCTCGAGTTCGTCAATCCGTTCCCGAGAAATGGGATTTTGAAGTTAAGGAATGTTTGAGAAACCATCAAAATTTTCGCAAGTCTGATACTCGAAACCCATAACTACTATGGCCTAGGGGAAAAGTACACACACCATTGTAATCGGGCGAGTTTCTACTTTCAGATGCAACAGGAATTTCTCGAGTTCGTCAATCCGTTCGCGAGATATGGGAGTTTGAAGTTAAGGAATGGGTGAGAAAACATCATAATTTTCGCAAGTCTGATTCTCGAAACCAATAACTGGAATGGTCTAGGGGAAAATACAGATAACGTTGTAATCGGGCGAGTCTCTGCTTTCAGATGCAACAGGAATTTCTCGAGTTCGTCAGTCCGTTCGCGAGATGTGGGAGTTTGACGTTAAGGAATGTTTGAGAAACCATCAAAAATTTCGCTGATTTGATACTCGAAACCAATAACTGGAATGGTCTAGGGGAAAAGTACACATACCGTTGAAATCGGGCGAGTTTCTGCTTTCAGATGCAACAGGAATTTCTCGAGTTCGTCAATCCGTTCGCGAGATATGGGAGTTTGAATTTAAGGAACAGTTGAGAAACCATCAAAATTTTTGCATGTCTGATACTCGAAACCAATAACTGGAATGGTCTTGCGGAAAAGTACACATACCGTTGTAATCGCGCGAGTTTCTGCTTTCAGATGCAATAGGAATTTCTCGAGTTCGTCAATCCGTTCGCGTGATACGGGAGTTTGAAGTTAAGGAATGGGTGAGAAAACATCATAATTTTGGCAAGTCTGATACTCGAAACCCATAACTACTATGGCCTAGGGCAAAAATACACGTACCCTTGTAATCGGGCGAGTTTCTACTTTCAGATGCAACAGGAATTTCTCGAGTTCGTAATCCGTTCGCGAGATATGGGAGTTTGAAGTTAAGGAATGGGTGAGAAAACATCATAATTTTGGCAAGTCTGATACTCGAAAACAATAACTACTATGGACTAGGGGAAAAGTACACACACCATTGGAATAGGGCGAGTTTCTGCTTTCAGATGCATCAGGAATTTCTCGAGTTCGTCAATTCATTCGCGAGATATGGGAGTTTGAAGTTAAGGAATGGGTGAGAAACCATCATAATTTTCGCAAGTCTGATACTCGAAACCAATAACTGGAATGGCCTAGGGGAAAATACAGATACCATTGTAATCGGGCGAGTCTCTGCTTTCGGATGCAAGAGGAATTTCTCGAGTTCGTCAATCCGTTCGCGAGATATGGGAGTTTGAAGTTAAGGAATGGTTGAGAGACCATCAAAATTTTCGCAAGTCTGATACTCGAAACCAATAACTACTATGGCCTAGGGCAAAAATACACACACCATTGGAATAGGGCGAGTTTCTGCTTTCAGATGCATCAGGAATTTCTCGAGTTCGTCAATTCATTCGCGAGATATGGGAGTTTGAAGTTAATGAATGGTTGAGATACCATCAAAATATTCGCATGTCTGATACTCGGAACCAATAACTACTATGGCCTAGGGGAAAAATACACATACCGTTGTAATCGGGCGAGTTTCTGCTTTCAGATGCAACAAGAATTTCTCGAGATCGTCAATACCTTCGCGAGATATGGGAGTTTGATGTTAAGGAATGGTTGAGCAACCATCAATATTTTCGCAAGTCTGATTCCCGAAACCAATAACTACAAATGCCTAGGGGAGAAATACACATACCGTTGTAATCGGGCGAGATTCTACTTTCAGATGCAACAGGAATTTCTCGAGTTTGTCAATCCGTTCGCGAGATATGGGAGTTTGAAGTTAGGGAATGGTTGAGAAACCATCAAAATTTTCGCTGGTCTGATACTCGAAACCAATAACTGGAATGGCCTATGGGAAAAGTACACATACCGTTGAAATCGGGCGAGTTTCTGCTGTCAGATGCAATAGGAATTTCTCGTGTTCGTCAATCCGTTCGCGAGATATGGAGTTTGAAGTTAAGGAATGGTTGAAAAACCATCAAAATTTTCGCAAGTCTGATACTCGATACCTATAACTACTATAGCCTAGGGCAAAAATACACATACCGATGTAATCGGGCGAGTTTCTGCTTTCAGATGCAACAGGAATTTCTCGAGTTCGCAATCCGTTCGCGAGATATGGGAGTTTGAAGTTAAGGAATGGGTGAGAAAACATCATAATTTTGGCAAGTCTGATACTCGAAACCAATAACTGGAATGGTCTAGGGGAAAATACAGATACCATTGTAATCGGGCGAGTCTCTGTTTCAGATGCAACAGGAGTTTCTCGAGTTCGACAATCCGTTCGCGAGATATGAAAGTTTGAAGTTAAGGAATGGTAGAGAAACCACCAAAATTTTCGCTGATTTGATACTCGAAACCAATAACTGGAATGGTCTAGGGGAAAAGTACACATACCGTTGAAATCCGGCGAGTTTCTGCTTTCAGATGCAATGGGAATTTCTCGAGTTCGTCAATCCGTTCGCCAGATATGGGAGTTTGATGTTAAGGAATGGTTGAGAAACCATCAAAATTTTCGCAAGTCTGATTCCCGCAACCAATAACTACAATGGCCTAGGGGAAAAATACACATACCCTTGTAATCGGGCGAGTTTCTACTTTCAGATGCAACAGGAATTTCTCGAGTTCGCAATCCGTTCGCGAGATATGGGAGTATGAAGTTAAGGAATGGGTGAGAAAACATCATAATTTTGGCAAGTCTGATACTCGAAAACAATAACTACTATGGACTAGGGGAAAAGTACACATACCGATGTAATCGGGCGAGTTTCTGCTTTCAGATGCAATAGCAATTTCTCGAGTTCGTCAATCCGTTGGCATAATATGGGAGTTTGAAGTTAAGGAATGGTTGAGAAACCATCAAAATTTTCGCATGTCTGATATTCGAAACCAATAACTACAATGGCCTAGGGGAAAATACACATACCGTTGTAATCGGGCGAGTTTCTGCTTTCAGATGCAACAGGAATTTCTCGAGTTCGTCAAACCGTTCGCGTGATACGGGAGTTTGAAGTTAGGGAATGGTGGAGAAACCATCAAAATTTTCGCAATTCTGATACCCGAAACCAATAACTACAAAGGCCTAGGGGACAAATACACATACCGTAGTAATCGGGCGAGTTTCTACTTTCAGATGCAACAGGAATTTCTCGAGTTCGCAATCCGTTCGCGAGATATGGGAGTTTGAAGTTAAGGAATGGGTGAGAAAACATCATAATTTTGGCAAGTCTGATACTCGAAACCCATAACTACTATGGCCTAGGGCAAAAATACACGTACCCTTGTAATCGGGCGAGTTTCTACATTCAGATGCAACAGGAATTTCTCGAGTTCGCAATCCGTTCGCGAGATATGGGAGTTTGAAGTTAAGGAATGGGTGAGAAAACATCATAATTTTATCAAGTCTGATACTCGAAAACAATAACTACTATGGCCTAGGGGAAAAGTACACACACCATTGTAATAGGGCGAGTTTCTGCTTTCAGATGCAACAGGAATTTCTCGAGTTCGCAATCCGTTCGCGAGATATGGGAGTTTGAAGTTAAGGAATGGGTGAGAAAACATCATAATTTTGGCAAGTCTGATACTCGAAACCAATAACTGGAATGGTCTAGGGGAAAATACAGATACCATTGTAATCGGGCGAGTCTCTGTTTCAGATGCAACAGGAATTTCTCGAGTTCGACAATCCGTTCGCGAGATATGGGAGTTTGAAGTTAAGGAATGGTAGAGAAACCACCAAAATTTTCGCTGATTTGATACTCGAAACCAATAACTGGAATGGTCTAGGGGAAAAGTACACATACCGTTGAAATCCGGCGAGTTTCTGCTTTCAGATGCAATGGGAATTTCTCGAGTTCGTCAATCCGTTCGCCAGATATGGGAGTTTGATGTTAAGGAATGGTTGAGAAACCATCAAAATTTTCGCAAGTCTGATTCCCGCAACCAATAACTACAATGGCCTAGGGGAAAAATACACATACCCTTGTAATCGGGCGAGTTTCTACTTTCAGATGCAACAGGAATTTCTCGAGTTCGCAATCCGTTCGCGAGATATGGGAGTATGAAGTTAAGGAATGGGTGAGAAAACATCATAATTTTGGCAAGTCTGATACTCGAAAACAATAACTACTATGGACTAGGGGAAAGTACACACACCATTGTAATGGGGCGAGTTTCTGCTTTCAGATGCATCAGGAATTTCTCGATTTCGTCAATTCGTTCGCGAGATATGGGAGTTTGAAGTTAAGGAATGGGTGAGAAACCATCATAATTTTCGCAAGTCTGATACTCGAAACCAATAACTGGAATGGCCAAGGGGAAAATACAGATACCATTGTAATCGGGCGAGTCTCTGCTTTCGGATGCAACAGGAATTTCTCGAGTTCGTCAATCCGTTCGCGTGATACGGGAGTTTGAAGTTAAGGAATGGTTGAGAAACCATCAAAATTTTCGCATGTCTGATACTCGAAACCAATAACTACAATGGCCTAGGGGAAAAATACACATACCGTTGTAATCGGGCGAGTTTCTACTTTCAGATGAAACAGGAATTTCTCGAGTTCGTCACTTCGTTCGCGAGATATGGGAGTTTGAAGTTATGGAATGGTTGAGAAACCATCACAATTTTGGCAAGTCTGATACTCGAAAACAATAACTACTATGGCCTAGGGGAAAAGTACACACACCATTGTAATAGGGCGAGTTTCTGCTTTCAGATGCATCAAGAATTTCCCGAGTTCGGCAATTCGTTCGCGAGATTTGGGAGTTTGAAGTTAAGGAATGGGTGAGAAACCATCATAATTTTCGCAAGTCTGATACTCGAAACCAATAACTACTATGGCCTAGGGGAAAAGTACACACACCAATGTAATCGGGCGAGTCTCTACTTTCAGATGCAACAGGAATTTCTCGAGTTAGTCAATCCGTTCGCGAGATATGGGAGTTTGAATTTAAGGAATTGTTGAGAAACCATCAAAATTTTCGCAAGTCTCATACCCGAATCCAATAACTACAAAACCCTAGGAGAAAAATACACATACCGTTGTAATCGGGCGAGTTTCTACTTTCAGATACAACAGGAATTTCTCGAGTTCGCAATCCGTTCGCGAGATATGGGAGTTTGAAATTAAGGAATGGTTGAGAAACCACAAAAATTTTCGCTGATCTGATACTCGAAACCAATAACTGGAATGGCCTAGGGAAAAGTACACATGCCGTTGAAATCGGGCGCGTTTCTGCTTTCAGATGCAATAGGAATTACTCGAGTTAGTCAATCCGTTCTCGAGATATGGGTGTTTGAACTTAAGGAATGGTTGAGCAACCATCAAAATTTTCGCAAGTCTGATTCCAGAAACAAATAACTACAAAGGCCTAGGGGAAAAATACACATTCCTTTGTAATCGGGCGAGTTTCTACTTTCAGATGCAACAGGAATTTCTCGAGTTCGTCAATGCGGTCGCGAGATATAAGAGTTAGAAGTGAAGGAATGGTTGAGAGACCATCAAAATTTTCCCAAGTCTGGTACTCGAAAACAATAACTACAATAGCCCAAGCCAAAAATACACATACAGTTGTAATCGGGCGTGTTTCTGCTTTCAGATGCAACAGGCATTTCTCGAGTTCGTCAATCCGTTCGCGAGATATGGGAGTTTGAAGTTAAGGAATGATTGAGAAATCATCAGAATTTTCGCAAGTCTGATACTCGAAACCAATAACTACTATGGCCTAGGGGAAAAGTACACACACCAATGTAATCGGGCGAGTTCCTACTTTCAGATGCAACAGGAATTTCTCGAGTTCGTCAATCCGTTCGCGAGGTATGGGAGTTTGAAGTTAAGGAATGATAGAGAAACCACCAAAATTTTCGCTGATTTGATACTCGAAACCAATAACTGGAATGGTCTAGGGGAAAAGTACACATACCGTTGAAATCGGGCGAGTTTCTGCTTTCAGATGCAATGTGAATTTCTCGAGTTCGTCAATCCGTTAGCGAGATATGGGAGTTTGATGTTAAGGAATGGTTGAGAAACCATCAAAATTTTCGCAAGCCTGACTCCCGCAACCAATAACTACAAAGGCCCTGGGGGAAAAGTACACACACCGTTGAAATCGGGCGAGTTTTTGCTTTCAGATGCAATAGGGATTTCTCGTGTTCGTCAATCCGTTCGCGAGATATGGGAGTTTGAAGTTAAGGAATGGTTGAGATACCATCAAAATATTCGCATGTCTGATACTCGGAACCAATAACTACTATGGCCGAGGGCAAAAATACACATACCGTTGTAATCGGGCGACTTTCTGCTTTCAGATGCAACAGGAATTTCTCGAGTTCGTCAATTCGTTCGCGAGATATGGGAGTTTGAAGCTAAGGAATGGTTGTGCAACCATCAAAATTTTCGCAAGTCTGATTCCCGAAACCTATAACTACAAAGTCCTAGGGGAAAAATACACATACCCTTGTAATCGGGCGAGTTTCTACTTTCAGATGCAACAGGAATTTCTCGAGTTCGTCAATCAGTTCGCGAGATATGGGAGTTTGAATTTAAGGAACGGTTGAGAAACCATCAAAATTTTTGCATGTCTGATACTCGAAACCAATAACTACTATGGCCTAGGGCAAAAATCGACATACCGTTGTAATCGGGCGAGTTTCTGCTTTCAGATGCAATAGGAATTTTACGAGTTCGTCAATCCGTTCGCGTGATATGGGAGTTTGAAGTTAAGGAATTGTTGAGAAACCATCAAAATTTTCGCATGTCTGATACTCGAAACCAATAACTACAATGGCCTAGGGGAAAAATACACATACCGTTGTAATCGGGCGAGTTTCTGCTTTCAGATGCAACAAGAATTTCGCGAGTTCGTCAATTCATTCGCGAGATATGGGAGTTTGAAGTTAAGGAATGGTTGAGCAACCATAAAAATTTTCGCAAGTCTGATTCCCGAAACCAATAACTACAGAGGCCTAGGGGAAAAGTACACAAACCGTTGTAATCGGGCGAGTTTCTGCTTTCAGATGCAACAAGAATTTCTCGAGTTCGTCAATTCCATCGCGAGATATGGGAGTTTGAAGTTAAGGAATGGTTGAGCAACCATCAAAAATTTCGCAAGTCTGATTCCCGAAACCAATAACAACAAAGTCCTAGGGGAAAAATACACATACCGTTGTAATCGGGCGAGATTCTACTTTCAGATGCAACAGGAATTTCTCGAGTTCGTCAATCCGTTCGCGATATATGGGAGTTTGAAGTTAAGGAATGGTTGAGAAACCATCAAAATTTTCGCAAGTCTGATACTCGAAACCAATAACTACTATGGCCTAGGGCAAAAATACATATACCGATGTAATCGGGCGAGTTTCTGCTTTCAGATGCAATAGGAATTTCTCGAGTTCGTCAATCCGTTCGCATAGTATGGGAGTTTGAAGTTAAGGAATGGTTGAGAAACCATCAAAACTTTCGCATGTCTGATATTTGAAACCAATAACTACAATGGCCTAGGGGAAAATACACATACCGTTGTAATCGGGCGAGTTTCTACTTTCAGATGCAACAGGAATTTCTCGAGTTCGTCAATGCGTTCGCGAGATATAAGAGTTAGAAGTGACGGAATGGTTGAGAGACCATCAAAATTTTCGCAAGTCTGATTCCCGAAACCAATAACTACAAAGGCCTAGGGGAAAAATACACATACCGTTGTAATCGGGCGAGATTCTACTTTCAGATGCAACAGGAATTTCTCGAGTTCGTCAATCCGTTCGCGATATATGGGAGTTTGAAGTTAAGGAATGGTTGAGAAACCATCAAAATTTTCGCAAGTCTGATACTCGAAACCAATAACTACTATGGCCTAGGGCAAAAATACATATACCGATGTAATCGGGCGAGTTTCTGCTTTCAGATGCAATAGGAATTTCTCGAGTTCGTCAATCCGTTCGCATAGTATGGGAGTTTGAAGTTAAGGAATGGTTGAGAAACCATCAAAACTTTCGCATGTCTGATATTTGAAACCAATAACTACAATGGCCTAGGGGAAAATACACATACCGTTGTAATCGGGCGAGTTTCTACTTTCAGATGCAACAGGAATTTCTCGAGTTCGTCAATGCGTTCGCGAGATATAAGAGTTAGAAGTGACGGAATGGTTGAGAGACCATCAAAATTTTCGCAAGTCTGATTCCCGAAACCAATAACTACAAAGGCCTAGGGGAAAAGTACACACACCAGTGTAATCGGGCGAGTTTCTACTTTCAGATGCAACAGGAATTTCTGGAGTTCGTCAATCCGTTCGCGAGATATGGGAGTTTGAATTTAAGGAATGGTTGAGATACCATCAAAATATTCGCATGTCTGATTCCCGAAACCAATAACTACAGAGGCCTAGGGGAAAAGTACACAAACCGTTGTAATCGGGCGAGTTTCTGCTTTCAGATGCAACAAGAATTTCTCGAGTTCGTCAATTCCATCGCGAGATATGGGAGTTTGAATTTAAGGAACGGTTGAGAAACCATCAAAATTTTTGCATGTCTGATACTCGAAACCAATAACTACTATGGCCTAGGGCAAAAATCCACATACCGTTGTAATCGGGCGAGTTTCTGCTTTCAGATGCAATAGGAATTTTACGAGTTCGTCAATCCGTTCGCGTGATATGGGAGTTTGAAGTTAAGGAATTGTTGAGAAACCATCAAAATTTTCGCAAGTCTGATACTCGAAACCAATAACTACAATGGCCTAGGGGAAAAATACACATACCGTTGTAATCGGGCGAGTTTCTGCTTTCAGATGCAACAAGAATTTCGCGAGTTCGTCAATTCATTCGCGAGATATGGGAGTTTGAAGTTAAGGAATGGTTGAGCAACCATAAAAATTTTCGCAAGTCCGATTCCCGAAACCAATAACTACAGAGGCCTAGGGGAAAAGTACACAAACCGTTGTAATCGGGCGAGTTTCTGCTTTCAGATGCAACAAGAATTTCTCGAGTTCGTCAATTCCATCGCGAGATATGGGAGTTTGAAGTTAAGGAATGGTTGAGCAACCATCAAAAATTTCGCAAGTCTGATTCCCGAAACCAATAACAACAAAGTCCTAGGGGAAAAATACACATACCGTTGTAATCGGGCGAGATTCTACTTTCAGATGCAACAGGAATTTCTCGATTTCGTCAATCCGTTCGCGATATATGGGAGTTTGAAGTTAAGGAATGGTTGAGAAACCATCAAAATTTTCGCAAGTCTGATACTCGAAACCAATAACTACTATGGCCTAGGGCAAAAATACATATACCGATGTAATCGGGCGAGTTTCTGCTTTCAGATGCAATAGGAATTTCTCGAGTTCGTCAATCCGTTCGCATAGTATGGGAGTTTGAAGTTAAGGAATGGTTGAGAAACCATCAAAACTTTCGCATGTCTGATATTTGAAACCAATAACTACAATGGCCTAGGGGAAAATACACATACCGTTGTAATCGGGCGAGTTTCTACTTTCAGATGCAACAGGAATTTCTCGAGTTCGTCAATGCGTTCGCGAGATATAAGAGTTAGAAGTGACGGAATGGTTGAGAGACCATCAAAATTTTCGCAAGTCTGATTCCCGAAACCAATAACTACAAAGGCCTAGGGGAAAAGTACACACACCAGTGTAATCGGGCGAGTTTCTACTTTCAGATGCAACAGAAATTTCTGGAGTTCGTCAATCCGTTCGCGAGATATGGGAGTTTGAATTTAAGGAATGGTTGAGATACCATCAAAATATTCGCATGTCTGATACTCGGAACCAATAACTACTATGGCCGAGGGCAAAAATACACATACCGTTGTAATCGGGCGACTTTCTGCCTTCAGATGCAACAGGAATTTCTCGAGTTCGTCAATTCGTTCGCGAGATATGGGAGTTTGAAGTTAAGGAATGGTTGTGCAACCATCAAAATTTTCGCAAGTCTGATTCCCGAAACCTATAACTACAAAGTGCTAGGGGAAAAATACACATACCCTTGTAATCGGGCGAGTTTCTACTTTCAGATGCAACAGGAATTTCTCGAGTTCGTCAATCCGTTCGCGAGATATGGGAGTTTGAAGTTAAGGAATGGTTGAGAAACAATCAAAAATTTCGCAAGTCTGATACACGAAACCAATAACTGGAATGGCCTAGGGGAAAAGTACACATACCGTTGTAATCGGGCGAGTTTCTGCTTTCAGATGCAATAGGAATTTCTCGAGTTCGTCAATTCGTTCGCGAGATATGGGAGTTTGAAGTTAAGGAATGGTTGTGCAACCATCAAATTTTCGCAAGTATGATTCCCGAAACCTATAACTACAAAGGCCTAGGGGAAAAATACACATACCCTTGTAATCGGGCGAGTTTCTGCTTTCAGATGCAACAAGAATTTCTCGAGTTCGTCAATTCCATCGCGAGATATGGGAGTTTGAAGTTAAGGAATGGTTGAGCAACCATCAAAATTTTCGCAAGTCTGATTCCCGAAACCAATAACTACAAAGTCCTAGGGGAAAAATACACATACCGTTGTAATCGGGCGAGTTTCTGCTTTCAGATGCAACAAGAATTTCGCGAGTTCGTCAATTCATTCGCGAGATATGGGAGTTTGAAGTTAAGGAATGGTTGAGCAACCATCAAAATTTTCGCAAGTCTGATTCCCGAAACCAATAACTACAGAGGCCTAGGGGAAAAGTACACAAACCGTTGTAATCGGGCGAGTTTCTGCTTTCAGATGCAACAAGAATTTCTCGAGTTCGTCAATTCCATCGCGAGATATGGGAGTTTGAAGTTAAGGAATGGTTGAGCAACCATCAAAAATTTCGCAAGTCTGATTCCCGAAACCAATAACAACAAAGTCCTAGGGGAAAAATACACATACCGTTGTAATCGGGCGAGATTCTACTTTCAGATGCAACAGGAATTTCTCGAGTTCGTCAATCCGTTCGCGATATATGGGAGTTTGAAGTTAAGGAATGGTTGAGAAACCATCAAAATTTTCGCAAGTCTGATACTCGAAACCAATAACTACTATGGCCTAGGGCAAAAATACATATACCGATGTAATCGGGCGAGTTTCTGCTTTCAGATGCAATAGGAATTTCTCGAGTTCGTCAATCCGTTCGCATAGTATGGGAGTTTGAAGTTAAGGAATGGTTGAGAAACCATCAAAACTTTCGCATGTCTGATATTTGAAACCAATAACTACAATGGCCTAGGGGAAAATACACATACCGTTGTAATCGGGCGAGTTTCTACTTTCAGATGCAACAGGAATTTCTCGAGTTCGTCAATGCGTTCGCGAGATATAAGAGTTAGAAGTGACGGAATGGTTGAGAGACCATCAAAATTTTCGCAAGTCTGATTCCCGAAACCAATAACTACAAAGGCCTAGGGGAAAAATACACATACCGTTGTAATCGGGCGAGATTCTACTTTCAGATGCAACAGGAATTTCTCGAGTTCGTCAATCCGTTCGCGATATATGGGAGTTTGAAGTTAAGGAATGGTTGAGAAACCATCAAAATTTTCGCAAGTCTGATACTCGAAACCAATAACTACTATGGCCTAGGGCAAAAATACATATACCGATGTAATCGGGCGAGTTTCTGCTTTCAGATGCAATAGGAATTTCTCGAGTTCGTCAATCCGTTCGCATAGTATGGGAGTTTGAAGTTAAGGAATGGTTGAGAAACCATCAAAACTTTCGCATGTCTGATATTTGAAACCAATAACTACAATGGCCTAGGGGAAAAATACACATACCCTTGTAATCGGGCGAGTTTCTACTTTCAGATGCAACAGGAATTTCTCGAGTTCGCAATCCGTTCGCGAGATATGGGAGTATGAAGTTAAGGAATGGGTGAGAAAACATCATAATTTTGGCAAGTCTGATACTCGAAAACAATAACTACTATGGACTAGGGGAAAGTACACACACCATTGTAATGGGGCGAGTTTCTGCTTTCAGATGCATCAGGAATTTCTCGATTTCGTCAATTCGTTCGCGAGATATGGGAGTTTGAAGTTAAGGAATGGGTGAGAAACCATCATAATTTTCGCAAGTCTGATACTCGAAACCAATAACTGGAATGGCCAAGGGGAAAATACAGATACCATTGTAATCGGGCGAGTCTCTGCTTTCGGATGCAACAGGAATTTCTCGAGTTCGTCAATCCGTTCGCGTGATACGGGAGTTTGAAGTTAAGGAATGGTTGAGAAACCATCAAAATTTTCGCATGTCTGATACTCGAAACCAATAACTACAATGGCCTAGGGGAAAAATACACATACCGTTGTAATCGGGCGAGTTTCTACTTTCAGATGAAACAGGAATTTCTCGAGTTCGTCACTTCGTTCGCGAGATATGGGAGTTTGAAGTTATGGAATGGTTGAGAAACCATCACAATTTTGGCAAGTCTGATACTCGAAAACAATAACTACTATGGCCTAGGGGAAAAGTACACACACCATTGTAATAGGGCGAGTTTCTGCTTTCAGATGCATCAAGAATTTCCCGAGTTCGGCAATTCGTTCGCGAGATTTGGGAGTTTGAAGTTAAGGAATGGGTGAGAAACCATCATAATTTTCGCAAGTCTGATACTCGAAACCAATAACTACTATGGCCTAGGGGAAAAGTACACACACCAATGTAATCGGGCGAGTCTCTACTTTCAGATGCAATAGGAATTTCTCGAGTTAGTCAATCCGTTCGCGAGATATGGGAGTTTGAATTTAAGGAATTGTTGAGAAACCATCAAAATTTTCGCAAGTCTCATACCCGAATCCAATAACTACAAAACCCTAGGAGAAAAATACACATACCGTTGTAATCGGGCGAGTTTCTACTTTCAGATACAACAGGAATTTCTCGAGTTCGCAATCCGTTCGCGAGATATGGGAGTTTGAAATTAAGGAATGGTTGAGAAACCACAAAAATTTTCGCTGATCTGATACTCGAAACCAATAACTGGAATGGCCTAGGGAAAAGTACACATGCCGTTGAAATCGGGCGCGTTTCTGCTTTCAGATGCAATAGGAATTACTCGAGTTAGTCAATCCGTTCTCGAGATATGGGTGTTTGAACTTAAGGAATGGTTGAGCAACCATCAAAATTTTCGCAAGTCTGATTCCAGAAACAAATAACTACAAAGGCCTAGGGGAAAAATACACATTCCTTTGTAATCGGGCGAGTTTCTACTTTCAGATGCAACAGGAATTTCTCGAGTTCGTCAATGCGGTCGCGAGATATAAGAGTTAGAAGTGAAGGAATGGTTGAGAGACCATCAAAATTTTCCCAAGTCTGGTACTCGAAAACAATAACTACAATAGCCCAAGCCAAAAATACACATACAGTTGTAATCGGGCGTGTTTCTGCTTTCAGATGCAACAGGCATTTCTCGAGTTCGTCAATCCGTTCGCGAGATATGGGAGTTTGAAGTTAAGGAATGATTGAGAAATCATCAGAATTTTCGCAAGTCTGATACTCGAAACCAATAACTACTATGGCCTAGGGGAAAAGTACACACACCAATGTAATCGGGCGAGTTCCTACTTTCAGATGCAACAGGAATTTCTCGAGTTCGTCAATCCGTTCGCGAGGTATGGGAGTTTGAAGTTAAGGAATGATAGAGAAACCACCAAAATTTTCGCTGATTTGATACTCGAAACCAATAACTGGAATGGTCTAGGGGAAAAGTACACATACCGTTGAAATCGGGCGAGTTTCTGCTTTCAGATGCAATGTGAATTTCTCGAGTTCGTCAATCCGTTAGCGAGATATGGGAGTTTGATGTTAAGGAATGGTTGAGAAACCATCAAAATTTTCGCAAGCCTGACTCCCGCAACCAATAACTACAAAGGCCCTGGGGGAAAAGTACACACACCGTTGAAATCGGGCGAGTTTTTGCTTTCAGATGCAATAGGGATTTCTCGTGTTCGTCAATCCGTTCGCGAGATATGGGAGTTTGAAGTTAAGGAATGGTTGAGATACCATCAAAATATTCGCATGTCTGATACTCGGAACCAATAACTACTATGGCCGAGGGCAAAAATACACATACCGTTGTAATCGGGCGACTTTCTGCTTTCAGATGCAACAGGAATTTCTCGAGTTCGTCAATTCGTTCGCGAGATATGGGAGTTTGAAGCTAAGGAATGGTTGTGCAACCATCAAAATTTTCGCAAGTCTGATTCCCGAAACCTATAACTACAAAGTCCTAGGGGAAAAATACACATACCCTTGTAATCGGGCGAGTTTCTACTTTCAGATGCAACAGGAATTTCTCGAGTTCGTCAATCAGTTCGCGAGATATGGGAGTTTGAATTTAAGGAACGGTTGAGAAACCATCAAAATTTTTGCATGTCTGATACTCGAAACCAATAACTACTATGGCCTAGGGCAAAAATCGACATACCGTTGTAATCGGGCGAGTTTCTGCTTTCAGATGCAATAGGAATTTTACGAGTTCGTCAATCCGTTCGCGTGATATGGGAGTTTGAAGTTAAGGAATTGTTGAGAAACCATCAAAATTTTCGCATGTCTGATACTCGAAACCAATAACTACAATGGCCTAGGGGAAAAATACACATACCGTTGTAATCGGGCGAGTTTCTGCTTTCAGATGCAACAAGAATTTCGCGAGTTCGTCAATTCATTCGCGAGATATGGGAGTTTGAAGTTAAGGAATGGTTGAGCAACCATAAAAATTTTCGCAAGTCTGATTCCCGAAACCAATAACTACAGAGGCCTAGGGGAAAAGTACACAAACCGTTGTAATCGGGCGAGTTTCTGCTTTCAGATGCAACAAGAATTTCTCGAGTTCGTCAATTCCATCGCGAGATATGGGAGTTTGAAGTTAAGGAATGGTTGAGCAACCATCAAAAATTTCGCAAGTCTGATTCCCGAAACCAATAACAACAAAGTCCTAGGGGAAAAATACACATACCGTTGTAATCGGGCGAGATTCTACTTTCAGATGCAACAGGAATTTCTCGAGTTCGTCAATCCGTTCGCGATATATGGGAGTTTGAAGTTAAGGAATGGTTGAGAAACCATCAAAATTTTCGCAAGTCTGATACTCGAAACCAATAACTACTATGGCCTAGGGCAAAAATACATATACCGATGTAATCGGGCGAGTTTCTGCTTTCAGATGCAATAGGAATTTCTCGAGTTCGTCAATCCGTTCGCATAGTATGGGAGTTTGAAGTTAAGGAATGGTTGAGAAACCATCAAAACTTTCGCATGTCTGATATTTGAAACCAATAACTACAATGGCCTAGGGGAAAATACACATACCGTTGTAATCGGGCGAGTTTCTACTTTCAGATGCAACAGGAATTTCTCGAGTTCGTCAATGCGTTCGCGAGATATAAGAGTTAGAAGTGACGGAATGGTTGAGAGACCATCAAAATTTTCGCAAGTCTGATTCCCGAAACCAATAACTACAAAGGCCTAGGGGAAAAATACACATACCGTTGTAATCGGGCGAGATTCTACTTTCAGATGCAACAGGAATTTCTCGAGTTCGTCAATCCGTTCGCGATATATGGGAGTTTGAAGTTAAGGAATGGTTGAGAAACCATCAAAATTTTCGCAAGTCTGATACTCGAAACCAATAACTACTATGGCCTAGGGCAAAAATACATATACCGATGTAATCGGGCGAGTTTCTGCTTTCAGATGCAATAGGAATTTCTCGAGTTCGTCAATCCGTTCGCATAGTATGGGAGTTTGAAGTTAAGGAATGGTTGAGAAACCATCAAAACTTTCGCATGTCTGATATTTGAAACCAATAACTACAATGGCCTAGGGGAAAATACACATACCGCTGTAATCGGGCGAGTTTCTACTTTCAGATGCAACAGGAATTTCTCGAGTTCGTCAATGCGTTCGCGAGATATAAGAGTTAGAAGTGACGGAATGGTTGAGAGACCATCAAAATTTTCGCAAGTCTGATTCCCGAAACCAATAACTACAAAGGCCTAGGGGAAAAGTACACACACCAGTGTAATCGGGCGAGTTTCTACTTTCAGATGCAACAGGAATTTCTGGAGTTCGTCAATCCGTTCGCGAGATATGGGAGTTTGAATTTAAGGAATGGTTGAGATACCATCAAAATATTCGCATGTCTGATTCCCGAAACCAATAACTACAGAGGCCTAGGGGAAAAGTACACAAACCGTTGTAATCGGGCGAGTTTCTGCTTTCAGATGCAACAAGAATTTCTCGAGTTCGTCAATTCCATCGCGAGATATGGGAGTTTGAATTTAAGGAACGGTTGAGAAACCATCAAAATTTTTGCATGTCTGATACTCGAAACCAATAACTACTATGGCCTAGGGCAAAAATCCACATACCGTTGTAATCGGGCGAGTTTCTGCTTTCAGATGCAATAGGAATTTTACGAGTTCGTCAATCCGTTCGCGTGATATGGGAGTTTGAAGTTAAGGAATTGTTGAGAAACCATCAAAATTTTCGCAAGTCTGATACTCGAAACCAATAACTACAATGGCCTAGGGGAAAAATACACATACCGTTGTAATCGGGCGAGTTTCTGCTTTCAGATGCAACAAGAATTTCGCGAGTTCGTCAATTCATTCGCGAGATATGGGAGTTTGAAGTTAAGGAATGGTTGAGCAACCATAAAAATTTTCGCAAGTCCGATTCCCGAAACCAATAACTACAGAGGCCTAGGGGAAAAGTACACAAACCGTTGTAATCGGGCGAGTTTCTGCTTTCAGATGCAACAAGAATTTCTCGAGTTCGTCAATTCCATCGCGAGATATGGGAGTTTGAAGTTAAGGAATGGTTGAGCAACCATCAAAAATTTCGCAAGTCTGATTCCCGAAACCAATAACAACAAAGTCCTAGGGGAAAAATACACATACCGTTGTAATCGGGCGAGATTCTACTTTCAGATGCAACAGGAATTTCTCGATTTCGTCAATCCGTTCGCGATATATGGGAGTTTGAAGTTAAGGAATGGTTGAGAAACCATCAAAATTTTCGCAAGTCTGATACTCGAAACCAATAACTACAATGGCCTAGGGGAAAATACACATACCGCTGTAATCGGGCGAGTTTCTACTTTCAGATGCAACAGGAATTTCTCGAGTTCGTCAATGCGTTCGCGAGATATAAGAGTTAGAAGTGACGGAATGGTTGAGAGACCATCAAAATTTTCGCAAGTCTGATTCCCGAAACCAATAACTACAAAGGCCTAGGGGAAAAGTACACACACCAGTGTAATCGGGCGAGTTTCTACTTTCAGATGCAACAGGAATTTCTGGAGTTCGTCAATCCGTTCGCGAGATATGGGAGTTTGAATTTAAGGAATGGTTGAGATACCATCAAAATATTCGCATGTCTGATTCCCGAAACCAATAACTACAGAGGCCTAGGGGAAAAGTACACAAACCGTTGTAATCGGGCGAGTTTCTGCTTTCAGATGCAACAAGAATTTCTCGAGTTCGTCAATTCCATCGCGAGATATGGGAGTTTGAATTTAAGGAACGGTTGAGAAACCATCAAAATTTTTGCATGTCTGATACTCGAAACCAATAACTACTATGGCCTAGGGCAAAAATCCACATACCGTTGTAATCGGGCGAGTTTCTGCTTTCAGATGCAATAGGAATTTTACGAGTTCGTCAATCCGTTCGCGTGATATGGGAGTTTGAAGTTAAGGAATTGTTGAGAAACCATCAAAATTTTCGCAAGTCTGATACTCGAAACCAATAACTACAATGGCCTAGGGGAAAAATACACATACCGTTGTAATCGGGCGAGTTTCTGCTTTCAGATGCAACAAGAATTTCGCGAGTTCGTCAATTCATTCGCGAGATATGGGAGTTTGAAGTTAAGGAATGGTTGAGCAACCATAAAAATTTTCGCAAGTCCGATTCCCGAAACCAATAACTACAGAGGCCTAGGGGAAAAGTACACAAACCGTTGTAATCGGGCGAGTTTCTGCTTTCAGATGCAACAAGAATTTCTCGAGTTCGTCAATTCCATCGCGAGATATGGGAGTTTGAAGTTAAGGAATGGTTGAGCAACCATCAAAAATTTCGCAAGTCTGATTCCCGAAACCAATAACAACAAAGTCCTAGGGGAAAAATACACATACCGTTGTAATCGGGCGAGATTCTACTTTCAGATGCAACAGGAATTTCTCGATTTCGTCAATCCGTTCGCGATATATGGGAGTTTGAAGTTAAGGAATGGTTGAGAAACCATCAAAATTTTCGCAAGTCTGATACTCGAAACCAATAACTACTATGGCCTAGGGCAAAAATACATATACCGATGTAATCGGGCGAGTTTCTGCTTTCAGATGCAATAGGAATTTCTCGAGTTCGTCAATCCGTTCGCATAGTATGGGAGTTTGAAGTTAAGGAATGGTTGAGAAACCATCAAAACTTTCGCATGTCTGATATTTGAAACCAATAACTACAATGGCCTAGGGGAAAATACACATACCGTTGTAATCGGGCGAGTTTCTACTTTCAGATGCAACAGGAATTTCTCGAGTTCGTCAATGCGTTCGCGAGATATAAGAGTTAGAAGTGACGGAATGGTTGAGAGACCATCAAAATTTTCGCAAGTCTGATTCCCGAAACCAATAACTACAAAGGCCTAGGGGAAAAGTACACACACCAGTGTAATCGGGCGAGTTTCTACTTTCAGATGCAACAGAAATTTCTGGAGTTCGTCAATCCGTTCGCGAGATATGGGAGTTTGAATTTAAGGAATGGTTGAGATACCATCAAAATATTCGCATGTCTGATACTCGGAACCAATAACTACTATGGCCGAGGGCAAAAATACACATACCGTTGTAATCGGGCGACTTTCTGCCTTCAGATGCAACAGGAATTTCTCGAGTTCGTCAATTCGTTCGCGAGATATGGGAGTTTGAAGTTAAGGAATGGTTGTGCAACCATCAAAATTTTCGCAAGTCTGATTCCCGAAACCTATAACTACAAAGTGCTAGGGGAAAAATACACATACCCTTGTAATCGGGCGAGTTTCTACTTTCAGATGCAACAGGAATTTCTCGAGTTCGTCAATCCGTTCGCGAGATATGGGAGTTTGAAGTTAAGGAATGGTTGAGAAACAATCAAAAATTTCGCAAGTCTGATACACGAAACCAATAACTGGAATGGCCTAGGGGAAAAGTACACATACCGTTGTAATCGGGCGAGTTTCTGCTTTCAGATGCAATAGGAATTTCTCGAGTTCGTCAATTCGTTCGCGAGATATGGGAGTTTGAAGTTAAGGAATGGTTGTGCAACCATCAAAATTTTCGCAAGTATGATTCCCGAAACCTATAACTACAAAGGCCTAGGGGAAAAATACACATACCCTTGTAATCGGGCGAGTTTCTGCTTTCAGATGCAACAAGAATTTCTCGAGTTCGTCAATTCCATCGCGAGATATGGGAGTTTGAAGTTAAGGAATGGTTGAGCAACCATCAAAATTTTCGCAAGTCTGATTCCCGAAACCAATAACTACAAAGTCCTAGGGGAAAAATACACATACCGTTGTAATCGGGCGAGTTTCTGCTTTCAGATGCAACAAGAATTTCGCGAGTTCGTCAATTCATTCGCGAGATATGGGAGTTTGAAGTTAAGGAATGGTTGAGCAACCATCAAAATTTTCGCAAGTCTGATTCCCGAAACCAATAACTACAGAGGCCTAGGGGAAAAGTACACAAACCGTTGTAATCGGGCGAGTTTCTGCTTTCAGATGCAACAAGAATTTCTCGAGTTCGTCAATCCGTTCGCGAGATATGGGAGTTTGATGTTAAGGAATGGTTGAGAAACCATCAAAATTTTCGCAAGTCTGATACTCGAAACCAATAACTACTATGGCCTAGGGCAAAAATACACATACCGTTGTAATCGGGCGACTTTCTGCTTTCAGATGCAACAGGAATTTCTCGAGTTCGTCAATTCGTTCGCGAGATATGGGAGTTTGAAGTTAAGAAATGGTTGAGCAACCATCAAAATTTTCGCAAGTCTGATTCCCGAGACCAATAACTACAAAGGCCTAGGGGAAACATGCACATACCGTTGTAATCGGGCGAGTGTCTACTTTCAGATGCAATACGAGTTTCTCGAGTTCGTCAATCCGTTCGCGAGATATGGGAGTTTGACGTTCAGGAATGGATGAGAAACCATAAAAATTTTCGCTGCGCTGATACTCGAAACCAATAACTGGAATGGCCTAGGAGAAAAGTACACACACCATTGTAATGGGGCGAGTTTCTGCTTTCAGATGCAATAAGAATTTGTCGAGTTAGTCAATTCCATCGCGAGATATGGGAGTTTGAAGTTAAGGAATGGTTGAGCAAACATCAAAATTTTCGCAAGTCTGATTCCCGAAACCAATAACTACAAAGGCCTAGGGGAAAAATACACATACCGTTGTAATCGGGCGAGATTCTACTTTCAGATGCAACAGGAATTTCTCGAGTTCGTCTATCCGTTCGCGAGATATGGGTGTTTGAAGTTAGGGAATGGGTGAGAAACCATCAAAATTTTCGCTGGTCTGACACTCGAAATCAATAACTGGAATGGCGTAGGGGAAAAGTACACATACCGTTGAAATCGGGCGAGTTTCTGCTGTCAGATGCAATAGGAATTTCTCGTGTTCGTCAATCCGTTCGCGAGATATGGAAGTTTGAAGTTAAGGAATGGTTGAGAAACCATCAAAATTTTCGCAAGTCTGATACTCGAAACCAATAACTACTATGGCCTAGGGCAAAAATACATATACCGATGTAATCGGGCGAGTTTCTGCTTTCAGATGCAATAGGAATTTCTCGAGTTCGTCAATCCGTTCGCATAATATGGGAGTTTGAAGTTAAGGAATGGTTGAGAAACCATCAAAATTTTCGCATGTCTGATATTCGAAACCAATAACTACAATGGCCTAGGGGAAATACACATACCGTTGTAATCGGGCGAGTTTCTACTTTCAGATGAAACAGGAATTTCTCGATTTCGTCAATCCGTTCGCGAGATATGGGAGTTTGAAGTTAAGGAATGGTTGAGTAACCATCAAAAATTTCGCTGGTCTGATACTCGAAACCAATAACTGGAATGGCCTAGGGGGAAAGTACACACTCCATTGTAATGGGGCGAGTTTCTACTTTCAGATGCAATAGGAATTTCTCGAGTTCGTCAATCCGTTCGCGAGATATGGGAGTTTGAAATTAAGGAATGGTTGAGAAACCATCAAAATTTTCGCAAGTCTGATACTCGAAACCAATAACTACTATGGCCTAGGGCAAAAATACACATACCGTTGTAATCGGGCGACTTTCTGCTTTCAGATGCAACAGGAATTTCTCGAGTTCGTCAATTCGTTCGCGAGATATGGGAGTTTGAAGTTAAGAAATGGTTGAGCAACCATCAAAATTTTCGCAAGTCTGATTCCCGAGACCAATAACTACAAAGGCCTAGGGGAAACATGCACATACCGTTGTAATCGGGCGAGTGTCTACTTTCAGATGCAATAGGAGTTTCTCGAGTTCGTCAATCCGTTCGCGAGATATGGGAGTTTGACGTTCAGGAATGGATGAGAAACCATAAAAATTTTCGCTGCGCTGATACTCGAAACCAATAACTGGAATGGCCTAGGAGAAAAGTACACACACCATTGTAATGGGGCGAGTTTCTGCTTTCAGATGCAATAAGAATTTGTCGAGTTAGTCAATTCCATCGCGAGATATGGGAGTTTGAAGTTAAGGAATGGTTGAGCAAACATCAAAATTTTCGCAAGTCTGATTCCCGAAACCAATAACTACAAAGGCCTAGGGGAAAAATACACATACCGTTGTAATCGGGCGAGATTCTACTTTCAGATGCAACAGGAATTTCTCGAGTTCGTCTATCCGTTCGCGAGATATGGGTGTTTGAAGTTAGGGAATGGGTGAGAAACCATCAAAATTTTCGCTGGTCTGACACTCGAAATCAATAACTGGAATGGCGTAGGGGAAAAGTACACATACCGTTGAAATCGGGCGAGTTTCTGCTGTCAGATGCAATAGGAATTTCTCGTGTTCGTCAATCCGTTCGCGAGATATGGAAGTTTGAAGTTAAGGAATGGTTGAGAAACCATCAAAATTTTCGCAAGTCTGATACTCGAAACCAATAACTACTATGGCCTAGGGCAAAAATACATATACCGATGTAATCGGGCGAGTTTCTGCTTTCAGATGCAATAGGAATTTCTCGAGTTCGTCAATCCGTTCGCATAATATGGGAGTTTGAAGTTAAGGAATGGTTGAGAAACCATCAAAATTTTCGCATGTCTGATATTCGAAACCAATAACTACAATGGCCTAGGGGAAATACACATACCGTTGTAATCGGGCGAGTTTCTACTTTCAGATGAAACAGGAATTTCTCGATTTCGTCAATCCGTTCGCGAGATATGGGAGTTTGAAGTTAAGGAATGGTTGAGTAACCATCAAAAATTTCGCTGGTCTGATACTCGAAACCAATAACTGGAATGGCCTAGGGGGAAAGTACACACTCCATTGTAATGGGGCGAGTTTCTACTTTCAGATGCAATAGGAATTTCTCGAGTTCGTCAATCCGTTCGCGAGATATGGGAGTTTGAAATTAAGGAATGGTTGAGAAACCATCAAAATTTTCGCAAGTCTGATACTCGAAACCAATAACTACTATGGCCTAGGGCAAAAATACACATACCGTTGTAATCGGGCGACTTTCTGCTTTCAGATGCAACAGGAATTTCTCGAGTTCGTCAATTCGTTCGCGAGATATGGGAGTTTGAAGTTAAGAAATGGTTGAGCAACCATCAAAATTTTCGCAAGTCTGATTCCCGAGACCAATAACTACAAAGGCCTAGGGGAAACATGCACATACCGTTGTAATCGGGCGAGTGTCTACTTTCAGATGCAATAGGAGTTTCTCGAGTTCGTCAATCCGTTCGCGAGATATGGGAGTTTGACGTTCAGGAATGGATGAGAAACCATAAAAATTTTCGCTGCGCTGATACTCGAAACCAATAACTGGAATGGCCTAGGAGAAAAGTACACACACCATTGTAATGGGGCGAGTTTCTGCTTTCAGATGCAATAAGAATTTGTCGAGTTAGTCAATTCCATCGCGAGATATGGGAGTTTGAAGTTAAGGAATGGTTGAGCAAACATCAAAATTTTCGCAAGTCTGATTCCCGAAACCAATAACTACAAAGGCCTAGGGGAAAAATACACATACCGTTGTAATCGGGCGAGATTCTACTTTCAGATGCAACAGGAATTTCTCGAGTTCGTCTATCCGTTCGCGAGATATGGGTGTTTGAAGTTAGGGAATGGGTGAGAAACCATCAAAATTTTCGCTGGTCTGACACTCGAAATCAATAACTGGAATGGCGTAGGGGAAAAGTACACATACCGTTGAAATCGGGCGAGTTTCTGCTGTCAGATGCAATAGGAATTTCTCGTGTTCGTCAATCCGTTCGCGAGATATGGAAGTTTGAAGTTAAGGAATGGTTGAGAAACCATCAAAATTTTCGCAAGTCTGATACTCGAAACCAATAACTACTATGGCCTAGGGCAAAAATACATATACCGATGTAATCGGGCGAGTTTCTGCTTTCAGATGCAATAGGAATTTCTCGAGTTCGTCAATCCGTTCGCATAATATGGGAGTTTGAAGTTAAGGAATGGTTGAGAAACCATCAAAATTTTCGCATGTCTGATATTCGAAACCAATAACTACAATGGCCTAGGGGAAATACACATACCGTTGTAATCGGGCGAGTTTCTACTTTCAGATGAAACAGGAATTTCTCGATTTCGTCAATCCGTTCGCGAGATATGGGAGTTTGAAGTTAAGGAATGGTTGAGTAACCATCAAAAATTTCGCTGGTCTGATACTCGAAACCAATAACTGGAATGGCCTAGGGGGAAAGTACACACTCCATTGTAATGGGGCGAGTTTCTACTTTCAGATGCAATAGGAATTTCTCGAGTTCGTCAATCCGTTCGCGAGATATGGGAGTTTGAAATTAAGGAATGGTTGAGAAACCATCAAAATTTTCGCAAGTCTGATACTCGAAACCAATAAGTACTATGGCCTAGGGCAAAAATGCACGTGCCGTTGTAGTCGTGCGAGTTTCTAGTTTCAGATGCAACAGGAATTTCTCGAGTTCGTGAATCCGTTCGCGAGATATGGTAGTTCGAAGTTAAGGAATGGTTGAGAAACCATCAAAAATTTCGCTTGTCTGATACTCGAAACCAATAACTGGAATGGCCTAGCGGAAAAGTACACACACCATTGTAATCGGGCGAGTTTCTACTTTCAGATGCCACAGGAATTTCTCGAGTTCGTCAAACCGTTCGCGAGATATGGGAGTTTGAAGTTAAGGAATGGTTGAGAAACCATCAAAATTTTCGCAACTCTGATACTCGAAACCAATAACTACTATAGCCTAGGGATAAAATACCCACAACGCTGTAATCGGGCGAGCTTCTACTTTCAGATGCAACAGGAATTTCTCGAGTTCGTCAATCGGTTCGCGAGATATGGGACTTTGAAGTTAAGGAATGGTTGAGAAACCATCAAAAATTTCGCTGGTCTGATACTCGAAACCAATAACTGGAATGGCCTAGGGGAAAAGTACACTTACCGCTGTATTCGGGCGAGTTTCTACTTTCAGATGAGACAGGAATTTCTCGAGTTCGTCAATCCGTTCGCGAGATATGGGAGTTTGAAGTTGAGGAACGCTTGAGCAACCATCAAAATTTTCGCAAATCTGATACTCGAAACCAATAACTACAAAGGCCTAGGGGAGAAATACACATGCAGTTCTAATCGTGCGAGTTTCTACTTTCGGATGCAACAGGAATTTCTCGAGTTCGTGAATCCGTTCGCGAGATATGGGAGTTTGAAGTTAAGGAATGGTTGAGAAACAATCAAAATTTTCGCTGGTCTGATACTCGAAACGAATAACTGGAATGGCCTAGGGGAAAAGTACACACACCATTGTAATGGAGCGAGTTTCTACTTTCAGATGCAACAGGAATTTCTCGAGTTCGACAATCCGTTCGCGAGATATGGGAGTTTGAAGTTAAGGAATGGTTGAGAAACCATCAAAATTTTCGTCGGTCTGATACTCGAAACCAATAACTACTATGGCCTAGGGGAAAAGTACACACACCATTGTAATCGGGCGAGTTTCTACTTTCAGATGCAACAGGAATTTCTCGAGTTCGTAAATCCGTTCGCGAGATATGGGAGTTTGAAGTTAAGGAACGCTTGAGCAACCATCAAAGTTTTCGCAAGTCTGATACTCGAAACCAATAACTGGAATGGCCTAGGGGAAAAGTACACACACCATTGTAATGGGGCGAGTTTCTACTTTCCGATGCAACAGGAATTTCTCGAGCTCGTCAATTCGTTCGCGAGATATGGGAGTTTGAAATTAAGGAATGGTTGGGAAACCATCAAAATTCTCGCAAGTCTGATACTCGAAACCAATAACTACTATGGCCTAGGGCAAAAATACACACACCGCTGTAATCGGGCGAGTTTCTGCTTTCAGATGCAACAAGAATTTCTCGAGTTCGTCAGTTCGTTCGCGAGATATGGGAGTTTGAAGTTAAGGAATGGTTGAGAAACCATCAAAATTTTCGCTTGTCTGATACTCGAAACCAATAACTGGAATGGCCTAGGGGAAAAGTACACACACCATTGTAATCGGGCGAGTTTCTACTTTCAGATGCAACAGGAATTTCTCGAGTTCGTCAATCCGTTCGCGAGATATGGGAGTTAGAATTTAAGGAATGGTTGAGAAACCATCAAAATTTTCGCAAATCCGATTCCCGAAACCAATAACTACAAAGGCCTAGGGGAAAAATACACATACCGTTGTATTCGTGCGAGCTTCTACTTTCAGATGCAACAGGAATTTCTCGAGTTCGTCAATCCGTTCTCGAGATATGGGAGTTTGAAGTTAAGGAATGGTTGAGAAACCATCAAAATTTTCGCTGGTCTGATACTCGAAACCAATAACTGGAATGGCCTAGGGGAAAAGTACACACACCACTGTAATCGGGCGTGTTTCTACTTTGAGATGCAACAGGAATTTCTCGAGATCGTCAATCCGTTCGCCAGATATGGGAGTTAGAGGAGAAGGAATGGTTGAGAAACCATAAAAAATTTCGCACGTCTGATACTGGAAACGAATAACTGGAATGGCCTAGGGGAAAAGTACACACACCATTGTAATGGGGCGAGTTTCTAATTTCAGATGCAACAGGAATTTCGCGAGTTCGTCAATCCGTTCGCGAGATATGGGAGTTTGAAATTAAGGAATGGTTGGGAAACCATCAAAATTCTCGCAAGTCTGATACTCGAAACCAATAACTACTATGGCCTAGGGCAAAAATACACACACCGCTGTAATCGGGCGAGTTTCTGCTTTCAGATGCAACAGGAATTTCTCGAGTTCGTGAATCCATTCACGAGATATGGGAGTTTGAAGTTAAGGAATGGTTGAGAAACCATCAAAATTTTCTCTGGTCTGATACTCGAAACCTATAACTGGAATGGCCTAGGGGAAAAGTACACACACCACTGTAATCGGGCGTGTTTCTACTTTCAGATGCAACAGGAATTTCTCGAGATCGTCAATCCGTTCGCGAGATATGGGAGATTGAAATTAAGGAATGGTTGAGAAACCATCAAAATTTTCGCAACTCTGATACTCGAAACCATTAACTACTATGGCCTAGGGCAAAAATACACATACCGCTGTAATCGGGCGAGCATCTACTTTCAGATGCAACAGGAATTTCTCGAGTTCGTCAATCCGTTCGCGAGATATGGGAGTTTGAAATTAAGGAATGGTTGAGAAACCATCAAAATTTTCGCACGTCTGATACTGGAAACGAATAACTGGAATGGCCTAGGGGAAAAGTACACACACCATTGTAATGGGGCGAGTTTCTAATTTCAGATGCAATAGGAATTTCTCGAGTTCGTCAATCCGTTCTCGAGATATGGGAGTTTGAAATTAAGGAATGGTTGAGAAACCATCAAAATTTTCGCAAGTCTGATACTCGAAACCAATAAGTACTATGGCCTAGGGCAAAAATGCACGTGCCGTTGTAGTCGTGCGAGTTTCTAGTTTCAGATGCAACAGGAATTTCTCGAGTTCGTGAATCCGTTCGCGAGATATGGTAGTTCGAAGTTAAGGAATGGTTGAGAAACCATCAAAAATTTCGCTTGTCTGATACTCGAAACCAATAACTGGAATGGCCTAGCGGAAAAGTACACACACCATTGTAATCGGGCGAGTTTCTACTTTCAGATGCAACAGGAATTTCTCGAGTTCGTCAAACCGTTCGCGAGATATGGGAGTTTGAAGTTAAGGAATGGTTGAGAAACCATCAAAATTTTCGCAACTCTGATACTCGAAACCAATAACTACTATAGCCTAGGGATAAAATACCCACAACGCTGTAATCGGGCGAGCTTCTACTGTCAGATGCAACAGGAATTTCTCGAGTTCGTCAATCGGTTCGCGAGATATGGGACTTTGAAGTTAAGGAATGGTTGAGAAACCATCAAAAATTTCGCTGGTCTGATACTCGAAACCAATAACTGGAATGGCCTAGGGGAAAAGTACACTTACCGCTGTATTCGGGCGAGTTTCTACTTTCAGATGAGACAGGAATTTCTCGAGTTCGTCAATCCGTTCGCGAGATATGGGAGTTTGAAGTTGAGGAACGCTTGAGCAACCATCAAAATTTTCGCAAATCTGATACTCGAAACCAATAACTACAAAGGCCTAGGGGAGAAATACACATGCAGTTGTAATCGTGCGAGTTTCTACTTTCGGATGCAACAGGAATTTCTCGAGTTCGTGAATCCGTTCGCGAGATATGGGAGTTTGAAGTTAAGGAATGGTTGAGAAACCATCAAAATTTTCGCTGGTCTGATACTCGAAACGAATAACTGGAATGGCCTAGGGGAAAAGTACACACACCATTGTAATGGAGCGAGTTTCTACTTTCAGATGCAACAGGAATTTCTCGAGTTCGACAATCCGTTCGCGAGATATGGGAGTTTGAAGTTAAGGAATGGTTGAGAAACCATCAAAATTTTCGTCGGTCTGATACTCGAAACCAATAACTACTATGGCCTAGGGGAAAAGTACACACACCATTGTAATCGGGCGAGTTTCTACTTTCAGATGCAACAGGAATTTCTCGAGTTCGTAAATCCGTTCGCGAGATATGGGAGTTTGAAGTTAAGGAACGCTTGAGCAACCATCAAAGTTTTCGCAAGTCTGATACTCGAAACCAATAACTGGAATGGCCTAGGGGAAAAGTACACACACCATTGTAATGGGGCGAGTTTCTACTTTCCGATGCAACAGGAATTTCTCGAGCTCGTCAATTCGTTCGCGAGATATGGGAGTTTGAAATTAAGGAATGGTTGGGAAACCATCAAAATTCTCGCAAGTCTGATACTCGAAACCAATAACTACTATGGCCTAGGGCAAAAATACACACACCGCTGTAATCGGGCGAGTTTCTGCTTTCAGATGCAACAAGAATTTCTCGAGTTCGTCAGTTCGTTCGCGAGATATGGGAGTTTGAAGTTAAGGAATGGTTGAGAAACCATCAAAATTTTCGCTTGTCTGATACTCGAAACCAATAACTGGAATGGCCTAGGGGAAAAGTACACACACCATTGTAATCGGGCGAGTTTCTACTTTCAGATGCAACAGGAATTTCTCGAGTTCGTCAATCCGTTCGCGAGATATGGGAGTTAGAATTTAAGGAATGGTTGAGAAACCATCAAAATTTTCGCAAATCTGATTCCCGAAACCAATAACTACAAAGGCCTAGGGGAAAAATACACATGCCGTTGTATTCGTGCGAGCTTCTACTTTCAGATGCAACAGGAATTTCTCGAGTTCGTCAATCCGTTCTCGAGATATGGGAGTTTGAAGTTAAGGAATGGTTGAGAAACCATCAAAATTTTCGCTGGTCTGATACTCGAAACCAATAACTGGAATGGCCTAGGGGAAAAGTACACACACCACTGTAATCGGGCGTGTTTCTACTTTGAGATGCAACAGGAATTTCTCGAGATCGTCAATCCGTTCGCCAGATATGGGAGTTAGAGGAGAAGGAATGGTTGAGAAACCATAAAAAATTTCGCACGTCTGATACTGGAAACGAATAACTGGAATGGCCTAGGGGAAAAGTACACACACCATTGTAATGGGGCGAGTTTCTAAGTTCAGATGCAACAGGAATTTCGCGAGTTCGTCAATCCGTTCGCGAGATATGGGAGTTTGAAATTAAGGAATGGTTGGGAAACCATCAAAATTCTCGCAAGTCTGATACTCGAAACCAATAACTACTATGGCCTAGGGCAAAAATACACACACCGCTGTAATCGGGCGAGTTTCTGCTTTCAGATGCAACAGGAATTTCTCGAGTTCGTGAATCCATTCACGAGATATGGGAGTTTGAAGTTAAGGAATGGTTGAGAAACCATCAAAATTTTCTCTGGTCTGATACTCGAAACCTATAACTGGAATGGCCTAGGGGAAAAGTACACACACCACTGTAATCGGGCGTGTTTCTACTTTCAGATGCAACAGGAATTTCTCGAGATCGT
Organism: Ptiloglossa arizonensis; assembly: GCF_051014685.1. NCBI lineage: Eukaryota > Metazoa > Arthropoda > Insecta > Hymenoptera > Colletidae > Ptiloglossa > Ptiloglossa arizonensis. The sequence continues at coordinate 1,473,598 of NW_027478430.1, forward strand.
CAATCCGTTCGCGAGATATGGGAGATTGAAATTAAGGAATGGTTGAGAAACAATCAAAATTTTCGCAACTCTGATACTCGAAACCATTAACTACTATGGCCTAGGGCAAAAATACACATACCGCTGTAATCGGGCGAGCATCTACTTTCAGATGCAACAGGAATTTCTCGAGTTCGTCAATCCGTTCGCGAGATATGGGAGTTTGAAATTAAGGAATGGTTGAGAAACCATCAAAATTTTCGCAAGTCTGATTCCCGAAACAAAGAACTACAAAGGCCTAGGGGAAAAATACACATGCCGTTGTAGTCGTGCGAGTTTCTAGTTTCAGATGCAACAGAAAGTTCTCGAGTTCGTGAATCCGTTCGCGAGATATGGTATTTCGATGTTAAGGAATGGTTGAGAAACCATCAAAAATTTCGCTGGTCTGATACTCGAAACCAATAACTGGAATGGCCTAGGGGAAAAGTACACACACCATTGTAATCGGGCGAGTTTCTACTTTCAGATGCAACAGGAATTTCTCGAGTTCGTAAATCCGTTCGCGAGATATGGGAGTTTGAAGTTAAGGAACGCTTGAGCAACCATCAAAGTTTTCGCAAGTCTGATACTCGAAACCAATAACTGGAATGGCCTAGGGGAAAAGTACACACACCATTGTAATGGGGCGAGATTCTACTTTCCGATGCAACAGGAATTTCTCGAGCTCGTCAATTCGTTCGCGAGATATGGGAGTTTGAAAATAAGGAATGGTTGAGAAACCATCAAAATTCTCGCTAGTCTGATACTCGAAACCAATAACTACTATGGCCTAGGGCAAAAATACACACACCGCTGAAATCGGGCGAGTTTCTGCTTTCAGATGCAACAAGAATTTCTTGAGTTCGTCAGTTCGTTCGCGAGATATGGGAGTTTGAAGTTAAGGAATGGTTGAGAAACCATCAAAATTTTCGCTTGTCTGATACTCGAAACCAATAACTGGAATGGCCTAGGGGAAAAGTACACACAGCATTGTAATCGGGCGAGTTTCTACTTTCAGATGCAACAGGAATTTCTCGAGTTCGTCAATCCGTTCGCGAGATATGGGAGTTAGAATTTAAGGAATGGTTGAGAAACCATCAAAATTTTCGCAAGTCTGATACTCGAAACAAATAACTATTATGGCCTAGGGCAAAAATACACATACCGCTGTAATCGGGCGAGTTTCTTCTTTCAGATGCAACAAGAATTTCTCGTGTTCGTCAATTCGTTCGCGAGATATGGGAGTTTGAAGTTAAGGAATGGTTGAGAAACCATAAAAAATTTCGCATGTCTGATACTGGAAACGAATAACTGGAATGGCCTAGGGGAAAAGTACACACACCATTGTAATGGGGCGAGTTTCTACTTTCAGATGCAACAGGAATTTCGCGAGTTCGTCAATTCGTTCGCGAGATATGGGAGTTTGAAATTAAGGAATGGTTGAGAAACCATCAAAATTTTCGCATGTCTGATACTCGAAACCAATAACTACAATGGCCTAGGGGAAAAATACACATACCGTTGTAATCGGGCGAATTTCTACTTTCAGATGAAACAGGAATTTCTCGAGTTCGTCTATCCGTTCGCGAGATATGGGGTTTGAAGTTAAGGTATGGTTGAGAAACCATAAAAAATTTCGCATGTCTGATACTCGAAACCTATAACTGGAATGGCCTAGGGGAAAAGTACACACACCATTGTAATGGGGCGAGATTCTACTTTCCGATGCAACAGGAATTTCTCGAGCTCGTCAATTCGTTCGCGAGATATGGGAGTTTGAAAATAAGGAATGGTTGAGAAACCATCAAAATTCTCGCTAGTCTGATACTCGAAACCAATAACTACTATTGCCTAGGGCAAAAATACACACACCGCTGTAATCGGGCGAGTTTCTGCTTTCAGATGCAACAAGAATTTCTCGAGTTCGTCAGTTCGTTCGCGAGATATGGGAGTTTGAAGTTAGGGAATGGTTGAGAAACCATCAAAATTTTCGCTGGTCTGATACTCGAAACCAATAACTGGAATGGCCTAGGGGAAAAGTACACACACCACTGTAATCGGGCGTGTTTCTACTTTGAGATGCAACAGGAATTTCTCGAGATCGTCAATCCGTTCGCCAGATATGGGAGTTAGAGGTGAAGGAATGGTTGAGAAACCATCAAAATTTTCGCAAGTCTGATACTCGAAACCAATAACTACAATGGCCTAGGGGAAAAGTACACACACCATTGTAATCGGGCGACTTTGTACTTTCCGATGCAACAGGAATTGCTCGAGTTCGTCAATTCGTTCGCGAGATATGGGAGTTTGAAATTAAGGAATGGTTGAGAAACCATCAAAATTTTCGCAAGTCTTATTCCCGAAACCAATAACTACTATGGCCTAGGGGAAAAGAACACACACCATTGTAATCGGGCGTGTTTCTACTTTCAGATGCAACAGGAATTTCTCGAGATCGTCAATCCGTTCCCGAGATATGGGAGTTTGAAATTAAGGAATGGTTGAGAAACCATCAAAATTTTCGCAAGTCCGATTCCCGAAACCAATAACTACAAAGGCCTAGGGGAAAAACACACATGCCGTTGTAATCGTGCGAGTTTCTACTTTCAGATGCAACAGGAATTTCTCGAGTTCGTGAATCCGTTCGCGAGATATGGGAGTTTGAAGTTAGGGAATGTTTGAGAAACCATCAAAATTTTCGCTGGTCTGATACTCGAAACCAATAACTGGAATGGCCTAGGGGAAAAGTACACACACCACTGTAATCGGGCGTGTTTCTACTTTGAGATGCAACAGGAATTTCTCGAGTTCGTCAATCCGTTCGCGAGATATGGGAGTTTGAAGTTAAGGAATGGTTAAGAAACAATCAAAATTTTCGCTGGTCTGATACTCGAAACCAATAACTACTATGGCCTAGGGGAAAAGTACACACACCATTGTAATCGGGCGAGTTTCTACTTTCAGATGCAACAGGAATTTCTCGAGTTCGTCAATCCGTTCGCGAGATATGGGAATTTCAAGTTAAGGAACGTTTGAGCAACTATCAAAATTTTCGCAAGTCTGATACTCGAAACCAATAACTACAATGGCCTAGGGGAAAAGTACACACACCATTGTAATCGGGCGACTTTGTACTTTCCGATGCAACAGGAATTGCTCGAGTTCGTCAATTCGTTCGCGAGATATGGGAGTTTGAAATTAAGGAATGGTTGAGAAACCATCAAAATTTTCGCTAGTCTGATACTCGAAACCAATAACTACTATGGCCTAGGGGAAAAGAACACACACCATTGTAATCGGGCGTGTTTCTACTTTCAGATGCAACAGGAATTTCTCGAGATCGTCAATCCGTTCCCGAGATATGGGAGTTTGAAATTAAGGAATGGTTGAGAAACCATCAAAATTTTCGCAAGTCCGATTCCCGAAACCAATAACTACAAAGGCCTAGGGGAAAAACACACATGCCGTTGTAATCGTGCGAGTTTCTACTTTCAGATGCAACAGGAATTTCTCGAGTTCGTGAATCCGTTCGCGAGATATGGGAGTTTGAAGTTAGGGAATGGTTGAGAAACCATCAAAATTTTCGCTGGTCTGATACTCGAAACCAATAACTGGAATGGCCTAGGGGAAAAGTACACACACCACTGTAATCGGGCGTGTTTCTACTTTGAGATGCAACAGGAATTTCTCGAGATCGTCAATCCGTTCGCCAGATATGGGAGTTCGAAGTTAAGGAATGGTTGAGAAACCATCAAAATTTTCGCAAGTCTGATAATCGAAACCAATAACTACTATGGCCTAGGGGAATAATACACATGCCGTTGTAATCGGGCGAGTTTCTACTTTCAGATGAGACAGGAATTTCTCGAGTTCGTCAATCCGTTCGCGAGATATGGGAGTTTGAAGTTAAGGAATGGTTGAGAAACAATCAAAATTTTCGCTGGTCTGATACTCGAAACCAATAACTACTATGGCCTAGGGGAAAAGTACACACACCATTGTAATCGGGCGAGTTTCTACTTTCAGATGCAACAGGAATTTCTCGAGATCGTCAATCCGTTCGCGAGATATGGGAATTTCAAGTTAAGGAACGTTTGAGCAACTATCAAAATTTTCGCAAGTCTGATACTCGAAACCAATAACTACAATGGCCTAGGGGAAAAGTACACACACCATTGTAATCGGGCGACTTTGTACTTTCCGATGCAACAGGAATTGCTCGAGTTCGTCAATTCGTTCGCGAGATATGGGAGTTTGAAATTAAGGAATGGTTGAGAAACCATCAAAATTTTCGCTGGTCTGATACTCGAAACCAATAACTGGAATGGCCTAGGGGAAAAGTACACACACCACTGTAATCGGGCGTGTTTCTACTTTGAGATGCAACAGGAATTTCTCGAGATCGTCAATCCGTTCGCCAGATATGGGAGTTAGAGGTGAAGGAATGGTTGAGAAACCATCAAAATTTTCGCAAGTCTGATACTCGAAACCAATAACTACTATGGCCTAGGGGAAAAGAACACACACCATTGTAATCGGGCGTGTTTCTACTTTCAGATGCAACAGGAATTTCTCGAGATCGCCAATCCGTTCCCGAGATATGGGAGTTTGAAATTAAGGAATGGTTGAGAAACCATCAAAATTTTCGCAAGTCCGATTCCCGAAACCAATAACTACAAAGGCCTAGGGGAAAAACACACATGCCGTTGTAATCGTGCGAGTTTCTACTTTCAGATGCAACAGGAATTTCTCGAGTTCGTGAATCCGTTCGCGAGATATGGGAGTTTGAAGTTAGGGAATGGTTGAGAAACCATCAAAATTTTCGCTGGTCTGATACTCGAAACCAATAACTGGAATGGCCTAGGGGAAAAGTACACACACCATTGTAATCGGGCGAGTTTCTACTTTCAGATGCAACAGGAATTTCTCGAGTTCGTAAATCCGTTCGCGAGATATGGGAGTTTGAAGTTAAGGAACGCTTGAGCAACCATCAAAGTTTTCGCAAGTCTGATACTCGAAACCAATAACTGGAATGGCCTAGGGGAAAAGTACACACACCATTGTAATGGGGCGAGTTTCTACTTTCCGATGCAACAGGAATTTCTCGAGCTCGTCAATTCGTTCGCGAGATATGGGAGTTTGAAAATAAGGAATGGTTGAGAAACCATCAAAATTCTCGCTAGTCTGATACTCGAAACCAATAACTACTATGGCCTAGGGCAAAAATACACACACCGCTGAAATCGGGCGAGTTTCTGCTTTCAGATGCAACAAGAATTTCTCGAGTTCGTCAGTTCGTTCGCGAGATATGGGAGTTTGAAGTTAAGGAATGGTTGAGAAACCATCAAAATTTTCGCTGGTCTGATACTAGAAACCAATAACTGGAATGGCCTAGGGGAGAAGTACACACAGCATTGTAATCGGGCGAGTTTCTACTTTCAGATGCAACAGGAATTTCTCGAGTTCGTCAATCCGTTCGCGAGATATGGGAGTTAGAATTTAAGGAATGGTTGAGAAACCATCAAAATTTTCGCAAGTCTGATACTCGAAACAAATAACTATTATGGCCTAGGGCAAAAATACACATACCGCTGTAATCGGGCGAGTTTCTTCTTTCAGATGCAACAAGAATTTCTCGTGTTCGTCAATTCGTTCGCGAGATATGGGAGTTTGAAGTTAAGGAATGGTTGAGAAACCATAAAAAATTTCGCATGTCTGATACTGGAAACGAATAACTGGAATGGCCTAGGGGAAAAGTACACACACCATTGTAATGGGGCGAGTTTCTACTTTCAGATGCAACAGGAATTTCGCGAGTTCGTCAATTCGTTCGCGAGATATGGGAGTTTGAAATTAAGGAATGGTTGAGAAACCATCAAAATTTTCGCATGTCTGATACTCGAAACCAATAACTACAATGGCCTAGGGGAAAAGTACACACACCATTGTAATCGGGCGACTTTGTACTTTCCGATGCAACAGGAATTGCTCGAGTTCGTCAATTCGTTCGCGAGATATGGGAGTTTGAAATTAAGGAATGGTTGAGAAACCATCAAAATTTTCGCAAGTCTTATTCCCGAAACCAATAACTACTATGGCCTAGGGGAAAAGAACACACACCATTGTAATCGGGCGTGTTTCTACTTTCAGATGCAACAGGAATTTCTCGAGATCGTCAATCCGTTCCCGAGATATGGGAGTTTGAAATTAAGGAATGGTTGAGAAACCATCAAAATTTTCGCAAGTCCGATTCCCGAAACCAATAACTACAAAGGCCTAGGGGAAAAACACACATGCCGTTGTAATCGTGCGAGTTTCTACTTTCAGATGCAACAGGAATTTCTCGAGTTCGTGAATCCGTTCGCGAGATATGGGAGTTTGAAGTTAGGGAATGTTTGAGAAACCATCAAAATTTTCGCTGGTCTGATACTCGAAACCAATAACTGGAATGGCCTAGGGGAAAAGTACACACACCACTGTAATCGGGCGTGTTTCTACTTTGAGATGCAACAGGAATTTCTCGAGTTCGTCAATCCGTTCGCGAGATATGGGAGTTTGAAGTTAAGGAATGGTTAAGAAACAATCAAAATTTTCGCTGGTCTGATACTCGAAACCAATAACTACTATGGCCTAGGGGAAAAGTACACACACCATTGTAATCGGGCGAGTTTCTACTTTCAGATGCAACAGGAATTTCTCGAGTTCGTCAATCCGTTCGCGAGATATGGGAATTTCAAGTTAAGGAACGTTTGAGCAACTATCAAAATTTTCGCAAGTCTGATACTCGAAACCAATAACTACAATGGCCTAGGGGAAAAGTACACACACCATTGTAATCGGGCGACTTTGTACTTTCCGATGCAACAGGAATTGCTCGAGTTCGTCAATTCGTTCGCGAGATATGGGAGTTTGAAATTAAGGAATGGTTGAGAAACCATCAAAATTTTCGCTAGTCTGATACTCGAAACCAATAACTACTATGGCCTAGGGGAAAAGAACACACACCATTGTAATCGGGCGTGTTTCTACTTTCAGATGCAACAGGAATTTCTCGAGATCGTCAATCCGTTCCCGAGATATGGGAGTTTGAAATTAAGGAATGGTTGAGAAACCATCAAAATTTTCGCAAGTCCGATTCCCGAAACCAATAACTACAAAGGCCTAGGGGAAAAACACACATGCCGTTGTAATCGTGCGAGTTTCTACTTTCAGATGCAACAGGAATTTCTCGAGTTCGTGAATCCGTTCGCGAGATATGGGAGTTTGAAGTTAGGGAATGGTTGAGAAACCATCAAAATTTTCGCTGGTCTGATACTCGAAACCAATAACTGGAATGGCCTAGGGGAAAAGTACACACACCACTGTAATCGGGCGTGTTTCTACTTTGAGATGCAACAGGAATTTCTCGAGATCGTCAATCCGTTCGCCAGATATGGGAGTTCGAAGTTAAGGAATGGTTGAGAAACCATCAAAATTTTCGCAAGTCTGATAATCGAAACCAATAACTACTATGGCCTAGGGGAATAATACACATGCCGTTGTAATCGGGCGAGTTTCTACTTTCAGATGAGACAGGAATTTCTCGAGTTCGTCAATCCGTTCGCGAGATATGGGAGTTTGAAGTTAAGGAATGGTTGAGAAACAATCAAAATTTTCGCTGGTCTGATACTCGAAACCAATAACTACTATGGCCTAGGGGAAAAGTACACACACCATTGTAATCGGGCGAGTTTCTACTTTCAGATGCAACAGGAATTTCTCGAGATCGTCAATCCGTTCGCGAGATATGGGAATTTCAAGTTAAGGAACGTTTGAGCAACTATCAAAATTTTCGCAAGTCTGATACTCGAAACCAATAACTACAATGGCCTAGGGGAAAAGTACACACACCATTGTAATCGGGCGACTTTGTACTTTCCGATGCAACAGGAATTGCTCGAGTTCGTCAATTCGTTCGCGAGATATGGGAGTTTGAAATTAAGGAATGGTTGAGAAACCATCAAAATTTTCGCTGGTCTGATACTCGAAACCAATAACTGGAATGGCCTAGGGGAAAAGTACACACACCACTGTAATCGGGCGTGTTTCTACTTTGAGATGCAACAGGAATTTCTCGAGATCGTCAATCCGTTCGCCAGATATGGGAGTTAGAGGTGAAGGAATGGTTGAGAAACCATCAAAATTTTCGCAAGTCTGATACTCGAAACCAATAACTACTATGGCCTAGGGGAAAAGAACACACACCATTGTAATCGGGCGTGTTTCTACTTTCAGATGCAACAGGAATTTCTCGAGATCGCCAATCCGTTCCCGAGATATGGGAGTTTGAAATTAAGGAATGGTTGAGAAACCATCAAAATTTTCGCAAGTCCGATTCCCGAAACCAATAACTACAAAGGCCTAGGGGAAAAACACACATGCCGTTGTAATCGTGCGAGTTTCTACTTTCAGATGCAACAGGAATTTCTCGAGTTCGTGAATCCGTTCGCGAGATATGGGAGTTTGAAGTTAGGGAATGGTTGAGAAACCATCAAAATTTTCGCTGGTCTGATACTCGAAACCAATAACTGGAATGGCCTAGGGGAAAAGTACACACACCATTGTAATCGGGCGAGTTTCTACTTTCAGATGCAACAGGAATTTCTCGAGTTCGTAAATCCGTTCGCGAGATATGGGAGTTTGAAGTTAAGGAACGCTTGAGCAACCATCAAAGTTTTCGCAAGTCTGATACTCGAAACCAATAACTGGAATGGCCTAGGGGAAAAGTACACACACCATTGTAATGGGGCGAGTTTCTACTTTCCGATGCAACAGGAATTTCTCGAGCTCGTCAATTCGTTCGCGAGATATGGGAGTTTGAAAATAAGGAATGGTTGAGAAACCATCAAAATTCTCGCTAGTCTGATACTCGAAACCAATAACTACTATGGCCTAGGGCAAAAATACACACACCGCTGAAATCGGGCGAGTTTCTGCTTTCAGATGCAACAAGAATTTCTCGAGTTCGTCAGTTCGTTCGCGAGATATGGGAGTTTGAAGTTAAGGAATGGTTGAGAAACCATCAAAATTTTCGCTGGTCTGATACTCGAAACCAATAACTGGAATGGCCTAGGGGAGAAGTACACACAGCATTGTAATCGGGCGAGTTTCTACTTTCAGATGCAACAGGAATTTCTCGAGTTCGTCAATCCGTTCGCGAGATATGGGAGTTAGAATTTAAGGAATGGTTGAGAAACCATCAAAATTTTCGCAAGTCTGATACTCGAAACAAATAACTATTATGGCCTAGGGCAAAAATACACATACCGCTGTAATCGGGCGAGTTTCTTCTTTCAGATGCAACAAGAATTTCTCGTGTTCGTCAATTCGTTCGCGAGATATGGGAGTTTGAAGTTAAGGAATGGTTGAGAAACCATAAAAAATTTCGCATGTCTGATACTGGAAACGAATAACTGGAATGGCCTAGGGGAAAAGTACACACACCATTGTAATGGGGCGAGTTTCTACTTTCAGATGCAACAGGAATTTCGCGAGTTCGTCAATTCGTTCGCGAGATATGGGAGTTTGAAATTAAGGAATGGTTGAGAAACCATCAAAATTTTCGCATGTCTGATACTCGAAACCAATAACTACAATGGCCTAGGGGAAAAATACACATACCGTTGTAATCGGGCGAATTTCTACTTTCAGATGAAACAGGAATTTCTCGAGTTCGTCTATCCGTTCGCGAGATATGGGGTTTGAAGTTAAGGTATGGTTGAGAAACCATAAAAAATTTCGCATGTCTGATACTCGAAACCTATAACTGGAATGGCCTAGGGGAAAAGTACACACACCATTGTAATGGGGCGAGATTCTACTTTCCGATTCAACAGGAATTTCTCGAGCTCGTCAATTCGTTCGCGAGATATGGGAGTTTGAAAATAAGGAATGGTTGAGAAACCATCAAAATTCTCGCTAGTCTGATACTCGAAACCAATAACTACTATGGCCTAGGGCAAAAATACACACACCGCTGTAATCGGGCGAGTTTCTGCTTTCAGATGCAACAAGAATTTCTCGAGTTCGTCAGTTCGTTCGCGAGATATGGGAGTTTGAAGTTAGGGAATGGTTGAGAAACCATCAAAATTTTCGCTGGTCTGATACTCGAAACCAATAACTGGAATGGCCTAGGGGAAAAGTACACACACCACTGTAATCGGGCGTGTTTCTACTTTGAGATGCAACAGGAATTTCTCGAGATCGTCAATCCGTTCGCCAGATATGGGAGTTAGAGGTGAAGGAATGGTTGAGAAACCATCAAAATTTTCGCAAGTCTGATACTTGAAACCAATAACTACAATGGCCTAGGGGAAAAGTACACACACCATTGTAATCGGGCGACTTTGTACTTTCCGATGCAACAGGAATTGCTCGAGTTCGTCAATTCGTTCGCGAGATATGGGAGTTTGAAATTAAGGAATGGTTGAGAAACCATCAAAATTTTCGCAAGTCTTATTCCCGAAACCAATAACTACTATGGCCTAGGGGAAAAGAACACACACCATTGTAATCGGGCGTGTTTCTACTTTCAGATGCAACAGGAATTTCTCGAGATCGTCAATCCGTTCCCGAGATATGGGAGTTTGAAATTAAGGAATGGTTGAGAAACCATCAAAATTTTCGCAAGTCCGATTCCCGAAACCAATAACTACAAAGGCCTAGGGGAAAAACACACATGCCGTTGTAATCGTGCGAGTTTCTACTTTCAGATGCAACAGGAATTTCTCGAGTTCGTGAATCCGTTCGCGAGATATGGGAGTTTGAAGTTAGGGGATGGTTGAGAAACCATCAAAATTTTCGCTGGTCTGATACTCGAAACCAATAACTGGAATGGCCTAGGGGAAAAGTACACACACCACTGTAATCGGGCGTGTTTCTACTTTGAGATGCAACAGGAATTTCTCGAGATCGTCAATCCGTTCGCCAGATATGGGAGTTAGAGGTGAAGGAATGGTTGAGAAACCATCAAAATTTTCGCTGGTCTGATACTCGAAACCAATAACTACTATGGCCTAGGGGAAAAGTACACACACCATTGTAATCGGGCGAGTTTCTACTTTCAGATGCAACAGGAATTTCTCGAGTTCGTCAATCCGTTCGCGAGATATGGGAATTTCAAGTTAAGGAACGTTTGAGCAACTATCAAAATTTTCGCAAGTCTGATACTCGAAACCAATAACTACAATGGCCTAGGGGAAAAGTACACACACCATTGTAATCGGGCGACTTTGTACTTTCCGATGCAACAGGAATTGCTCGAGTTCGTCAATTCGTTCGCGAGATATGGGAGTTTGAAATTAAGGAATGGTTGAGAAACCATCAAAATTTTCGCTAGTCTGATACTCGAAACCAATAACTACTATGGCCTAGGGGAAAAGAACACACACCATTGTAATCGGGCGTGTTTCTACTTTCAGATGCAACAGGAATTTCTCGAGATCGTCAATCCGTTCCCGAGATATGGGAGTTTGAAATTAAGGAATGGTTGAGAAACCACCAAAATTTTCGCAAGTCCGATACCCGAAACCAATAACTACAAAGGCCTAGGGGAAAAACACACATGCCGTTGTAATCGTGCGAGTTTCTACTTTCAGATGCAACAGGAATTTCTCGAGTTCGTGAATCCGTTCGCGAGATATGGGAGTTTGAAGTTAGGGAATGGTTGAGAAACCATCAAAATTTTCGCTGGTCTGATACTCGAAACCAATAACTGGAATGGCCTAGGGGAAAAGTACACACACCACTGTAATCGGGCGTGTTTCTACTTTGAGATGCAACAGGAATTTCTCGAGATCGTCAATCCGTTCGCCAGATATGGGAGTTAGAGGTGAAGGAATGGTTGAGAAACCATCAAAATTTTCGCAAGTCTGATACTCGAAACCAATAACTACAATGGCCTAGGGGAAAAGTACACACACCATTGTAATCGGGCGACTTTGTACTTTCCGATGCAACAGGAATTGCTCGAGTTCGTCAATTCGTTCGCGAGATATGGGAGTTTGAAATTAAGGAATGGTTGAGAAACCATCAAAATTTTCGCAAGTCTTATTCCCGAAACCAATAACTACTATGGCCTAGGGGAAAAGAACACACACCATTGTAATCGGGCGTGTTTCTACTTTCAGATGCAACAGGAATTTCTCGAGATCGTCAATCCGTTCCCGAGATATGGGAGTTTGAAATTAAGGAATGGTTGAGAAACCATCAAAATTTTCGCAAGTCCGATTCCCGAAACCAATAACTACAAAGGCCTAGGGGAAAAACACACATGCCGTTGTAATCGTGCGAGTTTCTACTTTCAGATGCAACAGGAATTTCTCGAGTTCGTGAATCCGTTCGCGAGATATGGGAGTTTGAAGTTAGGGAATGGTTGAGAAACCATCAAAATTTTCGCTGGTCTGATACTCGAAACCAATAACTGGAATGGCCTAGGGGAAAAGTACACACACCACTGTAATCGGGCGTGTTTCTACTTTGAGATGCAACAGGAATTTCTCGAGTTCGTCAATCCGTTCGCGAGATATGGGAGTTTGAAGTTAAGGAATGGTTAAGAAACAATGAAAATTTTCGCTGGTCTGATACTCGAAACCAATAACTACTATGGCCTAGGGGAAAAGTACACACACCATTGTAATCGGGCGAGTTTCTACTTTCAGATGCAACAGGAATTTCTCGAGTTCGTCAATCCGTTCGCGAGATATGGGAATTTCAAGTTAAGGAACGTTTGAGCAACTATCAAAATTTTCGCAAGTCTGATACTCGAAACCAATAACTACAATGGCCTAGGGGAAAAGTACACACACCATTGTAATCGGGCGACTTTGTACTTTCCGATGCAACAGGAATTGCTCGAGTTCGTCAATTCGTTCGCGAGATATGGGAGTTTGAAATTAAGGAATGGTTGAGAAACCATCAAAATTTTCGCTAGTCTGATACTCGAAACCAATAACTACTATGGCCTAGGGGAAAAGAACACACACCATTGTAATCGGGCGTGTTTCTACTTTCAGATGCAACAGGAATTTCTCGAGATCGTCAATCCGTTCCCGAGATATGGGAGTTTGAAATTAAGGAATGGTTGAGAAACCACCAAAATTTTCGCAAGTCCGATACCCGAAACCAATAACTACAAAGGCCTAGGGGAAAAACACACATGCCGTTGTAATCGTGCGAGTTTCTACTTTCAGATGCAACAGGAATTTCTCGAGTTCGTGAATCCGTTCGCGAGATATGGGAGTTTGAAGTTAGGGAATGGTTGAGAAACCATCAAAATTTTCGCTGGTCTGATACTCGAAACCAATAACTGGAATGGCCTAGGGGAAAAGTACACACACCACTGTAATCGGGCGTGTTTCTACTTTGAGATGCAACAGGAATTTCTCGAGATCGTCAATCCGTTCGCCAGATATGGGAGTTCGAAGTTAAGGAATGGTTGAGAAACCATCAAAATTTTCGCAAGTCTGATAATCGAAACCAATAACTACTATGGCCTAGGGGAATAATACACATGCCGTTGTAATCGGGCGAGTTTCTACTTTCAGATGAGACAGGAATTTCTCGAGTTCGTCAATCCGTTCGCGAGATATGGGAGTTTGAAGTTAAGGAATGGTTGAGAAACAATCAAAATTTTCGCTGGTCTGATACTCGAAACCAATAACTACTATGGCCTAGGGGAAAAGTACACACACCATTGTAATCGGGCGAGTTTCTACTTTCAGATGCAACAGGAATTTCTCGAGATCGTCAATCCGTTCGCGAGATATGGGAATTTCAAGTTAAGGAACGTTTGAGCAACTATCAAAATTTTCGCAAGTCTGATACTCGAAACCAATAACTACAATGGCCTAGGGGAAAAGTACACACACCATTGTAATCGGGCGACTTTGTACTTTCCGATGCAACAGGAATTGCTCGAGTTCGTCAATTCGTTCGCGAGATATGGGAGTTTGAAATTAAGGAATGGTTGAGAAACCATCAAAATTTTCGCTGGTCTGATACTCGAAACCAATAACTGGAATGGCCTAGGGGAAAAGTACACACACCACTGTAATCGGGCGTGTTTCTACTTTGAGATGCAACAGGAATTTCTCGAGATCGTCAATCCGTTCGCCAGATATGGGAGTTAGAGGTGAAGGAATGGTTGAGAAACCATCAAAATTTTCGCAAGTCTGATACTCGAAACCAATAACTACTATGGCCTAGGGGAAAAGAACACACACCATTGTAATCGGGCGTGTTTCTACTTTCAGATGCAACAGGAATTTCTCGAGATCGTCAATCCGTTCCCGAGATATGGGAGTTTGAAATTAAGGAATGGTTGAGAAACCATCAAAATTTTCGCAAGTCCGATTCCCGAAACCAATAACTACAAAGGCCTAGGGGAAAAACACACATGCCGTTGTAATCGTGCGAGTTTCTACTTTCAGATGCAACAGGAATTTCTCGAGTTCGTGAATCCGTTCGCGAGATATGGGAGTTCGAAGTTAAGGAATGGTTGAGAAACCATCAAAATTTTCGCAAGTCTGATAATCGAAACCAATAACTACTATGGCCTAGGGAAAAATACACATGCCGTTGTAATCGGGCGAGTTTCTACTTTCAGATGAGACAGGAATTTCTCGAGTTCGTCAATCCGTTCGCGAGATATGGGAGTTTGAAGTTAAGGAATGGTTGAGAAGCAATCAAAATTTTCGCTGGTCTGATACTCGAAACCAATAACTACTATGGCCTAGGGGAAAAGTACACACACCATTGTAATCGGGCGAGTTTCTACTTTCAGATGCAACAGGAATTTCTCGAGTTCGTCAATCCGTTCGCGAGATATGGGAATTTCAAGTTAAGGAACGTTTGAGCAACTATCAAAATTTTCGCAAGTCTGATACTCGAAACCAATAACTACAATGGCCTAGGGAAAAAGTACACACACCATTGTAATCGGGCGACTTTGTACTTTCCGATGCAACAGGAATTGCTCGAGTTCGTCAATTCGTTCGCGAGATATGGGAGTTTGAAATTAAGGAATGGTTGAGAAACCATCAAAATTTTCGCTAGTCTGATACTCGAAACCAATAACTACTATGGCCTAGGGCAAAAATACACACACCGCTGTAATCGGGCGAGTTTCTGCTTTCAGATGCAACAAGAATTTCTCGTGATCGTCCCGTTCGTTCGCGAAATAAGGGAGTTTGAAGTTAAGGAACGGTTAAGAAACCATCAAAATTTTCGCAAGTCTGATACTCGAAACCAATAACTACTATGGCCTAGGGCAAAAATACACATACCGTTGTAATCGGGCGAGTTTCTGCTTTCAGATGCAATAGGAATTTCTCGAGTTCGTCAATCCGTT
Source organism: Ptiloglossa arizonensis (assembly GCF_051014685.1). Classification (NCBI taxonomy): domain Eukaryota; kingdom Metazoa; phylum Arthropoda; class Insecta; order Hymenoptera; family Colletidae; genus Ptiloglossa; species Ptiloglossa arizonensis. Next base: position 1,489,004 of record NW_027478430.1, read on the forward strand.
CGCGTGATATGGCAGTTTGAAGTAAAGGAATGGTTGAGAAACCATCAAAATTTTCGCAAGTCTGATTCCCGAAACCAATAACTACAAACGCCTTGGGGAGAAATACACATGCACTTGTAATCGTGCGAGCTTCTACTTTCGGATGCAACAGGAATTTCTCGAGTTCGTGAATCCGTTCGCGAGATATGGGAGTTTGAAGTTAAAGAACGCTTGAGCAACCATCAAAATTTTCGCAAGTCTGATACTCGAAACCAATAACTACTGTGGCCTAGGGGAAAAGAACACACAGCATTGTAATCGGGCGTGCTTCTACTTTCAGATGCAACAGGAATTTCTCGAGATCGTCAATCCGTTCCCGAGATATGGAAGTTTGAAATTAAGGAATGGTTGAGAAACCATCAAAATTTTCGCAAGTCTGATTCCCGAAACCAATAACTACAAACGCCTTGGGGAGAAATACACATGCACTTGTAATCGTGCGTGTTTCTAATTTCGGATGCAACAGGAATTTCTCGAGTTCGTGAATCCGTTCGCGAGATATGGGAGTTTGAAGTTAAGGAACGCTTGTGCAACCATCAAAATTTTCGCAAGTCTGTTACTCGAAACCAATAACTACTATGGCCTAGGGGAAAAGTACACACACCATTGTAATCGGGCGAGTTTCTACTTTCAGATGCAACATGAATGTCTCGAGTTCGTCAATCCATTCCCGAGATATGAGAGTTTGAAGTTAAGGAACGGTTAAGAAACCATCAAAATTTTCGCAAGTCTGATACTCGAAACCAATAACTACTATGGCCTAGGGCAAAAATACACATACCGTTGTAATCGGGCGAGTTTCTGCTTTCAGATGCAATAGGAATTTCTCGAGTTCGTCAATCCGTTCGCGTGATTTGGGAGTCTGAAGTAAAGGAATGGTTGAGAAACCATCAAAAATTTCGCTGGACTGATACTCGAAACCAATAACTGGAATGGCCTAGGGGAAAAATACACACACCATTGCAATGGGGCGAGTTTCTGCTTTCAGATGCAATAGGAATTTCTCGAGTTCGTCAATCCGTTCGCGTGATATGGGAGTTTGAAGTAAAGGAATGGTTGAGAAACCATCAAAATTTTCGCAAGTCTGATACTCGAAACCAATAACTACTATGGCATATTCCAAAAATACACACACCGTTGTAACCGGGCGAGTTTCTGCTTTCAGATGCAACAAGAATTTCTCGAGTTCGTCAGTTCGTTCGCGAGATATGGGAGTTTGAAGTTAAGGAATGGTTGAGAAACCATCAAAAATTTCGCTGGTCTGATACTCGAAAACAATAACTGGAATGGCCTAGGGGAAAAGTACACACACCATTGTAATGGGGCGAGTTTCTACTTTCAGATGCAACATGAATTTCTCGAGTTCGTCAATCCATTCCCGAGATATGGGAGTTTGAAGTTAAGGAACGGTTAAGAAACCATCGAAATTTTCGCAAGTCTGATACTCGAAACCAATAACTACTATGGCCTAGGGCAAAAATACACATACCGTTGTAATCGGGCGAGTTTCTGCTTTCAGATGCAATAGGAATTTCTCGAGTTCGTCAATCAGTTCGCGTGATATGGGAGTTTGAAGTTAAGGAATGGTTGAGAAACCATCAAAATTTTCGCTTGTCTGAAACTGGAAACGAATAACTGGAATGGCCTAGGGGAAAAGTACACACACCATTGTAATGGGGCGAGTTTCTACTTTCAGATGCAACAGGAATTTCGCGAGTTCGTCAATTCGTTCGCGAGATATGGGAGTTAGAATTTAAGGAATGGTTGAGAAACCATCAAAATTTTCGCAAGTTTGATTCCCGAAACCAATAACTACAAAGCCCTAGGGGAAAAATACACATACCGTTGTATTCGTGCGAGCTTCTACTTTCAGATGCAACAGGAATTTCTCGAGTTCGTCAATCCGTTCTCGAGATATGGGAGTTTGAAGTTAAGGAATGGTTGAGAAACCATCAAAATTTTCGCTGGTCTGAAACTCGAAACCAATAACTGGAATGGCCTAGGGGAAAAGTACACACACCACTGTAATCGGGCGTGTTTCTACTTTGAGATGCAACAGGAATTTCTCGAGATCGTCAATCCGTTCGCCAGATATGGGAGTTAGAGGTGAAGGAATTGTTGAGAAACCATCAAAATTTTCGCAAGTCTGATACTCGAAACCAATAACTACTATGGCCTAGGGGAAAAGAACACACACCATTGTAATCGGGCGTGTTTCTACTTTCAGATGCAACAGGAATTTCTCGAGATCGTCAATCCGTTCCCGAGATATGGGAGTTTGAAATTAAGGAATGGTTGAGAAACCATCAAAATTTTCGCAAGTCCGATTCCCGAAACCAATAACTACAAAGGCCTAGGGGAAAAACACACATGCCGTTGTAATCGTGCGAGTTTCTACTTTCAGATGCAACAGGAATTTCTCGAGTTCGTGAATCCGTTCGCGAGATATGGGAGTTTGAAGTTAGGGAATGGTTGAGAAACCATCAAAATTTTCGCTGGTCTGATACTCGAAACCAATAACTGGAATGGCCTAGGGGAAAAGTACACACACCACTGTAATCGGGCGTGTTTCTACTTTGAGATGCAACAGGAATTTCTCGAGTTCGTCAATCCGTTCGCGAGATATGGGAGTTTGAAGTTAAGGAATGGTTGAGAAACAATCAAAATTTTCGCTGGTCTGATACTCGAAACCAATAACTACTATGGCCTAGGGGAAAAGTACACACACCATTGTAATCGGGCGAGTTTCTACTATCAGATGCAACAGGAATTTCTCGAGTTCGTCAATCCGTTCGCGAGATATGGCAATTTCAAGTTAAGGAACGTTTGAGCAACTTTCAAAATTTTCGCAAGTCTGATACTCGAAACCAATAACTACAATGGCCTAGGGGAAAAGTACACACACCATTGTAATCGGGCGACTTTGTACTTTCCGATGCAACAGGAATTGCTCGAGTTCGTCAATTCGTTCGCGAGATATGGGAGTTTGAAATTAAGGAATGGTTGAGAAACCATCAAAATTTTCGCTAGTCTGGTACTCGAAACCAATAACTACTATGGCCTAGGGGAAAAGAACACACACCATTGTAATCGGGCGTGTTTCTACTTTCAGATGCAACAGGAATTTCTCGAGATCGTCAATCCGTTCCCGAGATGTGGGAGTTTGAAATTAAGGAATGGTTGAGAAACCATCAAAATTTTCGCAAGTCTGATAATCGAAACCAATAACTACTATGGCCTAGGGGAATAATACACATGCCGTTGTAATCGGGCGAGTTTCTACTTTCGGATGAGACAGGAATTTCTCGAGTTCGTCAATCCGTTCGCGAGATATGGGAGTTTGAAGTTAAGGAATGGTTGAGAAACAATCAAAATTTTCGCTGGTCTGATACTCGAAACCAATAACTACTATGGCCTAGGGGAAAAGTACACACACCATTGTAATCGGGCGAGTTTCTACTTTCAGATGCAACAGGAATTTCTCGAGATCGTCAATCCGTTCGCGAGATATGGGAATTTCAAGTTAAGGAACGTTTGAGCAACTGTCAAAATTTTCGCAAGTCTGATACTCGAAACCAATAACTACAATGGCCTAGGGGAAAAGTACACACACCATTGTAATCGGGCGACTTTGTACTTTCCGATGCAACAGGAATTGCTCGAGTTCGTCAATTCGTTCGCGAGATATGGGAGTTAGAGGTGAAGGAATGGTTGAGAAACCATCAAAATTTTCGCTGGTCTGATACTCGAAACCAATAACTGGAATGGCCTAGGGGAAAAGTACACACACCACTGTAATCGGGCGTGTTTCTACTTTGAGATGCAACAGGAATTTCTCGAGATCGTCAATCCGTTCGCCAGATATGGGAGTTAGAGGTGAAGGAATGGTTGAGAAACCATCAAAATTTTCGCAAGTCTGATACTCGAAACCAATAACTACTATGGCCTAGGGGAAAAGAACACACACCATTGTAATCGGGCGTGTTTCTACTTTCAGATGCAACAGGAATTTCTCGAGATCGTCAATCCGTTCCCGAGATATGGGAGTTTGAAATTAAGGAATGGTTGAGAAACCATCAAAATTTTCGCAAGTCCGATTCCCGAAACCAATAACTACAAAGGCCTAGGGGAAAAACACACATGCCGTTGTAATCGTGCGAGTTTCTACTTTCAGATGCAACAGGAATTTCTCGAGTTCGTGAATCCGTTCGCGAGATATGGGAGTTTGAAGTTAGGGAATGGTTGAGAAACCATCAAAATTTTCGCTGGTCTGATACTCGAAACCAATAACTGGAATGGCCTAGGGGAAAAGTACACACACCATTGTAATCGGGCGAGTTTCTACTTTCAGATGCAACAGGAATTTCTCGAGTTCGTAAATCCGTTCGCGAGATATGGGAGTTTGAAGTTAAGGAACGCTTGAGCAACCATCAAAGTTTTCGCAAGTCTGATACTCGAAACCAATAACTGGAATGGCCTAGGGGAAAAGTACACACACCATTGTAATGGGGCGAGTTTCTACTTTCCGATGCAACAGGAATTTCTCGAGCTCGTCAATTCGTTCGCGAGATATGGGAGTTTGAAAATAAGGAATGGTTGAGAAACCATCAAAATTCTCGCTAGTCTGATACTCGAAACCAATAACTACTATGGCCTAGGGCAAAAATACACACACCGCTGAAATCGGGCGAGTTTCTGCTTTCAGATGCAACAAGAATTTCTCGAGTTCGTCAGTTCGTTCGCGAGATATGGGAGTTTGAAGTTAAGGAATGGTTGAGAAACCATCAAAATTTTCGCTGGTCTGATACTCGAAACCAATAACTGGAATGGCCTAGGGGAAAAGTACACACAGCATTGTAATCGGGCGAGTTTCTACTTTCAGATGCAATAGGAATTTCTCGAGTTCGTCAATCCGTTCGCGAGATATGGGAGTTAGAATTTAAGGAATGGTTGAGAAACCATCAAAATTTTCGCAAGTCTGATACTCGAAACAAATAACTATTATGGCCTAGGGCAAAAATACACATACCGCTGTAATCGGGCGAGTTTCTTCTTTCAGATGCAACAAGAATTTCTCGTGTTCGTCAATTCGTTCGCGAGATATGGGAGTTTGAAGTTAAGGAATGGTTGAGAAACCATAAAAAATTTCGCATGTCTGATACTGGAAACGAATAACTGGAATGGCCTAGGGGAAAAGTACACACACCATTGTAATCGGGCGAGTTTCTACTTTCAGATGCAACAGGAATTTCTCGAGATCGTCAATCCGTTCGCGAGATATGGGAATTTCAAGTTAAGGAACGTTTGAGCAACTGTCAAAATTTTCGCAAGTCTGATACTCGAAACCAATAACTACAATGGCCTAGGGGAAAAGTACACACACCATTGTAATCGGGCGACTTTGTACTTTCCGATGCAACAGGAATTGCTCGAGTTCGTCAATTCGTTCGCGAGATATGGGAGTTAGAGGTGAAGGAATGGTTGAGAAACCATCAAAATTTTCGCTGGTCTGATACTCGAAACCAATAACTGGAATGGCCTAGGGGAAAAGTACACACACCACTGTAATCGGGCGTGTTTCTACTTTGAGATGCAACAGGAATTTCTCGAGATCGTCAATCCGTTCGCCAGATATGGGAGTTAGAGGTGAAGGAATGGTTGAGAAACCATCAAAATTTTCGCAAGTCTGATACTCGAAACCAATAACTACTATGGCCTAGGGGAAAAGAACACACACCATTGTAATCGGGCGTGTTTCTACTTTCAGATGCAACAGGAATTTCTCGAGATCGTCAATCCGTTCCCGAGATATGGGAGTTTGAAATTAAGGAATGGTTGAGAAACCATCAAAATTTTCGCAAGTCCGATTCCCGAAACCAATAACTACAAAGGCCTAGGGGAAAAACACACATGCCGTTGTAATCGTGCGAGTTTCTACTTTCAGATGCAACAGGAATTTCTCGAGTTCGTGAATCCGTTCGCGAGATATGGGAGTTTGAAGTTAGGGAATGGTTGAGAAACCATCAAAATTTTCGCTGGTCTGATACTCGAAACCAATAACTGGAATGGCCTAGGGGAAAAGTACACACACCATTGTAATCGGGCGAGTTTCTACTTTCAGATGCAACAGGAATTTCTCGAGTTCGTAAATCCGTTCGCGAGATATGGGAGTTTGAAGTTAAGGAACGCTTGAGCAACCATCAAAGTTTTCGCAAGTCTGATACTCGAAACCAATAACTGGAATGGCCTAGGGGAAAAGTACACACACCATTGTAATGGGGCGAGTTTCTACTTTCCGATGCAACAGGAATTTCTCGAGCTCGTCAATTCGTTCGCGAGATATGGGAGTTTGAAAATAAGGAATGGTTGAGAAACCATCAAAATTCTCGCTAGTCTGATACTCGAAACCAATAACTACTATGGCCTAGGGCAAAAATACACACACCGCTGAAATCGGGCGAGTTTCTGCTTTCAGATGCAACAAGAATTTCTCGAGTTCGTCAGTTCGTTCGCGAGATATGGGAGTTTGAAGTTAAGGAATGGTTGAGAAACCATCAAAATTTTCGCTGGTCTGATACTCGAAACCAATAACTGGAATGGCCTAGGGGAAAAGTACACACAGCATTGTAATCGGGCGAGTTTCTACTTTCAGATGCAATAGGAATTTCTCGAGTTCGTCAATCCGTTCGCGAGATATGGGAGTTAGAATTTAAGGAATGGTTGAGAAACCATCAAAATTTTCGCAAGTCTGATACTCGAAACAAATAACTATTATGGCCTAGGGCAAAAATACACATACCGCTGTAATCGGGCGAGTTTCTTCTTTCAGATGCAACAAGAATTTCTCGTGTTCGTCAATTCGTTCGCGAGATATGGGAGTTTGAAGTTAAGGAATGGTTGAGAAACCATAAAAAATTTCGCATGTCTGATACTGGAAACGAATAACTGGAATGGCCTAGGGGAAAAGTACACACACCATTGTAATGGGGCGAGTTTCTACTTTCAGATGCAACAGGAATTTCGCGAGTTCGTCAATTCGTTCGCGAGATATGGGAGTTTGAAATTAAGGAATGGTTGAGAAACCATCAAAATTTTCGCATGTCTGATACTCGAAACCAATAACTACAATGGCCTAGGGGAAAAATACACATACCGTTGTAATCGGGCGAATTTCTACTTTCAGATGAAACAGGAATTTCTCGAGTTCGTCTATCCGTTCGCGAGATATGGGGTTTGAAGTTAAGGTATGGTTGAGAAACCATAAAAAATTTCGCATGTCTGATACTCGAAACCTATAACTGGAATGGCCTAGGGGAAAAGTACACACACCATTGTAATGGGGCGAGATTCTACTTTCCGATGCAACAGGAATTTCTCGAGCTCGTCAATTCGTTCGCGAGATATGGGAGTTTGAAAATAAGGAATGGTTGAGAAACCATCAAAATTCTCGCTAGTCTGATACTCGAAACCAATAACTACTATGGCCTAGGGCAAAAATACACACACCGCTGTAATCGGGCGAGTTTCTGCTTTCAGATGCAACAAGAATTTCTCGAGTTCGTCAGTTCGTTCGCGAGATATGGGAGTTTGAAGTTAGGGAATGGTTGAGAAACCATCAAAATTTTCGCTGGTCTGATACTCGAAACCAATAACTGGAATGGCCTAGGGGAAAAGTACACACACCACTGTAATCGGGCGTGTTTCTACTTTGAGATGCAACAGGAATTTCTCGAGATCGTCAATCCGTTCGCCAGATATGGGAGTTAGAGGTGAAGGAATGGTTGAGAAACCATCAAAATTTTCGCAAGTCTGATACTCGAAACCAATAACTACAATGGCCTAGGGGAAAAGTACACACACCATTGTAATCGGGCGACTTTGTACTTTCCGATGCAACAGGAATTGCTCGAGTTCGTCAATTCGTTCGCGAGATATGGGAGTTTGAAATTAAGGAATGGTTGAGAAACCATCAAAATTTTCGCAAGTCTTATTCCCGAAACCAATAACTACTATGGCCTAGGGGAAAAGAACACACACCATTGTAATCGGGCGTGTTTCTACTTTCAGATGCAACAGGAATTTCTCGAGATCGTCAATCCGTTCCCGAGATATGGGAGTTTGAAATTAAGGAATGGTTGAGAAACCATCAAAATTTTCGCAAGTCCGATTCCCGAAACCAATAACTACAAAGGCCTAGGGGAAAAACACACATGCCGTTGTAATCGTGCGAGTTTCTACTTTCAGATGCAACAGGAATTTCTCGAGTTCGTGAATCCGTTCGCGAGATATGGGAGTTTGAAGTTAGGGAATGGTTGAGAAACCATCAAAATTTTCGCTGGTCTGATACTCGAAACCAATAACTGGAATGGCCTAGGGGAAAAGTACACACACCACTGTAATCGGGCGTGTTTCTACTTTGAGATGCAACAGGAATTTCTCGAGTTCGTCAATCCGTTCGCGAGATATGGGAGTTTGAAGTTAAGGAATGGTTAAGAAACAATCAAAATTTTCGCTGGTCTGATACTCGAAACCAATAACTACTATGGCCTAGGGGAAAAGTACACACACCATTGTAATCGGGCGAGTTTCTACTTTCAGATGCAACAGGAATTTCTCGAGTTCGTCAATCCGTTCGCGAGATATGGGAATTTCAAGTTAAGGAACGTTTGAGCAACTATCAAAATTTTCGCAAGTCTGATACTCGAAACCAATAACTACAATGGCCTAGGGGAAAAGTACACACACCATTGTAATCGGGCGACTTTGTACTTTCCGATGCAACAGGAATTGCTCGAGTTCGTCAATTCGTTCGCGAGATATGGGAGTTTGAAATTAAGGAATGGTTGAGAAACCATCAAAATTTTCGCTAGTCTGATACTCGAAACCAATAACTACTATGGCCTAGGGGAAAAGAACACACACCATTGTAATCGGGCGTGTTTCTACTTTCAGATGCAACAGGAATTTCTCGAGATCGTCAATCCGTTCCCGAGATATGGGAGTTTGAAATTAAGGAATGGTTGAGAAACCATCAAAATTTTCGCAAGTCCGATTCCCGAAACCAATAACTACAAAGGCCTAGGGGAAAAACACACATGCCGTTGTAATCGTGCGAGTTTCTACTTTCAGATGCAACAGGAATTTCTCGAGTTCGTGAATCCGTTCGCGAGATATGGGAGTTTGAAGTTAGGGAATGGTTGAGAAACCATCAAAATTTTCGCTGGTCTGATACTCGAAACCAATAACTGGAATGGCCTAGGGGAAAAGTACACACACCACTGTAATCGGGCGTGTTTCTACTTTGAGATGCAACAGGAATTTCTCGAGATCGTCAATCCGTTCGCCAGATATGGGAGTTCGAAGTTAAGGAATGGTTGAGAAACCATCAAAATTTTCGCAAGTCTGATAATCGAAACCAATAACTACAATGGCCTAGGGGAAAAGTACACACACCATTGTAATCGGGCGACTTTGTACTTTCCGATGCAACAGGAATTGCTCGAGTTCGTCAATTCGTTCGCGAGATATGGGAGTTTGAAATTAAGGAATGGTTGAGAAACCATCAAAATTTTCGCTGGTCTGATACTCGAAACCAATAACTGGAATGGCCTAGGGGAAAAGTACACACACCACTGTAATCGGGCGTGTTTCTACTTTGAGATGCAACAGGAATTTCTCGAGATCGTCAATCCGTTCGCCAGATATGGGAGTTAGAGGTGAAGGAATGGTTGAGAAACCATCAAAATTTTCGCAAGTCTGATACTCGAAACCAATAACTACTATGGCCTAGGGGAAAAGAACACACACCATTGTAATCGGGCGTGTTTCTACTTTCAGATGCAACAGGAATTTCTCGAGATCGTCAATCCGTTCCCGAGATATGGGAGTTTGAAATTAAGGAATGGTTGAGAAACCATCAAAATTTTCGCAAGTCCGATTCCCGAAACCAATAACTACAAAGGCCTAGGGGAAAAACACACATGCCGTTGTAATCGTGCGAGTTTCTACTTTCAGATGCAACAGGAATTTCTCGAGTTCGTGAATCCGTTCGCGAGATATGGGAGTTTGAAGTTAGGGAATGGTTGAGAAACCATCAAAATTTTCGCTGGTCTGATACTCGAAACCAATAACTGGAATGGCCTAGGGGAAAAGTACACGCACCACTGTAATCGGGCGTGTTTCTACTTTGAGATGCAACAGGAATTTCTCGAGTTCGTCAATCCGTTCGCGAGATATGGGAGTTTGAAGTTAAGGAATGGTTGAGAAACAATCAAAATTTTCGCTGGTCTGATACTCGAAACCAATAACTACTATGGCCTAGGGGAAAAGTACACACACCATTGTAATCGGGCGAGTTTCTACTTTCAGATGCAACAGGAATTTCTCGAGTTCGTCAATCCGTTCGCGAGATATGGGAATTTCAAGTTAAGGAACGTTTGAGCAACTTTCAAAATTTTCGCAAGTCTGATACTCGAAACCAATAACTACAATGGCCTAGGGGAAAAGTACACACACCATTGTAATCGGGCGACTTTGTACTTTCCGATGCAACAGGAATTGCTCGAGTTCGTCAATTCGTTCGCGAGATATGGGAGTTTGAAATTAAGGAATGGTTGAGAAACCATCAAAATTTTCGCTAGTCTGGTACTCGAAACCAATAACTACTATGGCCTAGGGGAAAAGAACACACACCATTGTAATCGGGCGTGTTTCTACTTTCAGATGCAACAGGAATTTCTCGAGATCGTCAATCCGTTCCCGAGATGTGGGAGTTTGAAATTAAGGAATGGTTGAGAAACCATCAAAATTTTCGCAAGTCCGATTCCCGAAACCAATAACTACAAAGGCCTAGGGGAAAAACACACATGCCGTTGTAACCGTGCGAGTTTCTACTTTCAGATGCAACAGGAATTTCTCGAGTTCGTGAATCCGTTCGCGAGATATGGGAGTTTGAAGTTAGGGAATGGTTGAGAAACCATCAAAATTTTCGCTGGTCTGATACTCGAAACCAATAACTGGAATGGCCTAGGGGAAAAGTACACACACCACTGTAATCGGGCGTGTTTCTACTTTGAGATGCAACAGGAATTTCTCGAGATCGTCAATCCGTTCGCCAGATATGGGAGTTCGAAGTTAAGGAATGGTTGAGAAACCATCAAAATTTTCGCAAGTCTGATAATCGAAACCAATAACTACTATGGCCTAGGGGAATAATACACATGCCGTTGTAATCGGGCGAGTTTCTACTTTCAGATGAGACAGGAATTTCTCGAGTTCGTCAATCCGTTCGCGAGATATGGGAGTTTGAAGTTAAGGAATGGTTGAGAAACAATCAAAATTTTCGCTGGTCTGATACTCGAAACCAATAACTGGAATGGCCTAGGGGAAAAGTACACACACCACTGTAATCGGGCGTGTTTCTACTTTGAGATGCAACAGGAATTTCTCGAGATCGTCAATCCGTTCGCCAGATATGGGAGTTAGAGGTGAAGGAATGGTTGAGAAACCATCAAAATTTTCGCAAGTCTGATACTCGAAACCTATAACTACTATGGCCTAGGGGAAAAGAACACACACCATTGTAATCGGGCGTGTTTCTACTTTCAGATGCAACAGGAATTTCTCGAGATCGTCAATCCGTTCCCGAGATATGGGAGTTTGAAATTAAGGAATGGTTGAGAAACCATCAAAATTTTCGCAAGTCCGATTCCCGAAACCAATAACTACAAAGGCCTAGGGGAAAAACACACATGCCGTTGTAATCGTGCGAGTTTCTACTTTCAGATGCAACAGGAATTTCTCGAGTTCGTGAATCCGTTCGCGAGATATGGGAGTTTGAAGTTAGGGAATGGTTGAGAAACCATCAAAATTTTCGCTGGTCTGATACTCGAAACCAATAACTGGAATGGCCTAGGGGAAAAGTACACACACCACTGTAATCGGGCGTGTTTCTACTTTGAGATGCAACAGGAATTTCTCGAGTTCGTCAATCCGTTCGCGAGATATGGGAGTTTGAAGTTAAGGAATGGTTAAGAAACAATCAAAATTTTCGCTGGTCTGATACTCGAAACCAATAACTACTATGGCCTAGGGGAAAAGTACACACACCATTGTAATCGGGCGAGTTTCTACTTTCAGATGCAACAGGAATTTCTCGAGTTCGTCAATCCGTTCGCGAGATATGGGAATTTCAAGTTAAGGAACGTTTGAGCAACTATCAAAATTTTCGCAAGTCTGATACTCGAAACCAATAACTACAATGGCCTAGGGGAAAAGTACACACACCATTGTAATCGGGCGACTTTGTACTTTCCGATGCAACAGGAATTGCTCGAGTTCGTCAATTCGTTCGCGAGATATGGGAGTTTGAAATTAAGGAATGGTTGAGAAACCATCAAAATTTTCGCTAGTCTGATACTCGAAACCAATAACTACTATGGCCTAGGGGAAAAGAACACACACCATTGTAATCGGGCGTGTTTCTACTTTCAGATGCAACAGGAATTTCTCGAGATCGTCAATCCGTTCCCGAGATATGGGAGTTTGAAATTAAGGAATGGTTGAGAAACCATCAAAATTTTCGCAAGTCCGATTCCCGAAACCAATAACTACAAAGGCCTAGGGGAAAAACACACATGCCGTTGTAATCGTGCGAGTTTCTACTTTCAGATGCAACAGGAATTTCTCGAGTTCGTGAATCCGTTCGCGAGATATGGGAGTTTGAAGTTAGGGAATGGTTGAGAAACCATCAAAATTTTCGCTGGTCTGATACTCGAAACCAATAACTGGAATGGCCTAGGGGAAAAGTACACACACCACTGTAATCGGGCGTGTTTCTACTTTGAGATGCAACAGGAATTTCTCGAGATCGTCAATCCGTTCGCCAGATATGGGAGTTCGAAGTTAAGGAATGGTTGAGAAACCATCAAAATTTTCGCAAGTCTGATAATCGAAACCAATAACTACTATGGCCTAGGGGAATAATACACATGCCGTTGTAATCGGGCGAGTTTCTACTTTCAGATGAGACAGGAATTTCTCGAGTTCGTCAATCCGTTCGCGAGATATGGGAGTTTGAAGTTAAGGAATGGTTGAGAAACAATCAAAATTTTCGCTGGTCTGATACTCGAAACCAATAACTACTATGGCCTAGGGGAAAAGTACACACACCATTGTAATCGGGCGAGTTTCTACTTTCAGATGCAACAGGAATTTCTCGAGATCGTCAATCCGTTCGCGAGATATGGGAATTTCAAGTTAAGGAACGTTTGAGCAACTATCAAAATTTTCGCAAGTCTGATACTCGAAACCAATAACTACAATGGCCTAGGGGAAAAGTACACACACCATTGTAATCGGGCGACTTTGTACTTTCCGATGCAACAGGAATTGCTCGAGTTCGTCAATTCGTTCGCGAGATATGGGAGTTTGAAATTAAGGAATGGTTGAGAAACCATCAAAATTTTCGCTGGTCTGATACTCGAAACCAATAACTGGAATGGCCTAGGGGAAAAGTACACACACCACTGTAATCGGGCGTGTTTCTACTTTGAGATGCAACAGGAATTTCTCGAGATCGTCAATCCGTTCGCCAGATATGGGAGTTAGAGGTGAAGGAATGGTTGAGAAACCATCAAAATTTTCGCAAGTCTGATACTCGAAACCAATAACTACTATGGCCTAGGGGAAAAGAACACACACCATTGTAATCGGGCGTGTTTCTACTTTCAGATGCAACAGGAATTTCTCGAGATCGTCAATCCGTTCCCGAGATATGGGAGTTTGAAATTAAGGAATGGTTGAGAAACCATCAAAATTTTCGCAAGTCCGATTCCCGAAACCAATAACTACAAAGGCCTAGGGGAAAAACACACATGCCGTTGTAATCGTGCGAGTTTCTACTTTCAGATGCAACAGGAATTTCTCGAGTTCGTGAATCCGTTCGCGAGATATGGGAGTTTGAAGTTAGGGAATGGTTGAGAAACCATCAAAATTTTCGCTGGTCTGATACTCGAAACCAATAACTGGAATGGCCTAGGGGAAAAGTACACGCACCACTGTAATCGGGCGTGTTTCTACTTTGAGATGCAACAGGAATTTCTCGAGTTCGTCAATCCGTTCGCGAGATATGGGAGTTTGAAGTTAAGGAATGGTTGAGAAACAATCAAAATTTTCGCTGGTCTGATACTCGAAACCAATAACTACTATGGCCTAGGGGAAAAGTACACACACCATTGTAATCGGGCGAGTTTCTACTTTCAGATGCAACAGGAATTTCTCGAGTTCGTCAATCCGTTCGCGAGATATGGGAATTTCAAGTTAAGGAACGTTTGAGCAACTTTCAAAATTTTCGCAAGTCTGATACTCGAAACCAATAACTACAATGGCCTAGGGGAAAAGTACACACACCATTGTAATCGGGCGACTTTGTACTTTCCGATGCAACAGGAATTGCTCGAGTTCGTCAATTCGTTCGCGAGATATGGGAGTTTGAAATTAAGGAATGGTTGAGAAACCATCAAAATTTTCGCTAGTCTGGTACTCGAAACCAATAACTACTATGGCCTAGGGGAAAAGAACACACACCATTGTAATCGGGCGTGTTTCTACTTTCAGATGCAACAGGAATTTCTCGAGATCGTCAATCCGTTCCCGAGATGTGGGAGTTTGAAATTAAGGAATGGTTGAGAAACCATCAAAATTTTCGCAAGTCCGATTCCCGAAACCAATAACTACAAAGGCCTAGGGGAAAAACACACATGCCGTTGTAACCGTGCGAGTTTCTACTTTCAGATGCAACAGGAATTTCTCGAGTTCGTGAATCCGTTCGCGAGATATGGGAGTTTGAAGTTAGGGAATGGTTGAGAAACCATCAAAATTTTCGCTGGTCTGATACTCGAAACCAATAACTGGAATGGCCTAGGGGAAAAGTACACACACCACTGTAATCGGGCGTGTTTCTACTTTGAGATGCAACAGGAATTTCTCGAGATCGTCAATCCGTTCGCCAGATATGGGAGTTCGAAGTTAAGGAATGGTTGAGAAACCATCAAAATTTTCGCAAGTCTGATAATCGAAACCAATAACTACTATGGCCTAGGGGAATAATACACATGCCGTTGTAATCGGGCGAGTTTCTACTTTCAGATGAGACAGGAATTTCTCGAGTTCGTCAATCCGTTCGCGAGATATGGGAGTTTGAAGTTAAGGAATGGTTGAGAAACAATCAAAATTTTCGCTGGTCTGATACTCGAAACCAATAACTGGAATGGCCTAGGGGAAAAGTACACACACCACTGTAATCGGGCGTGTTTCTACTTTGAGATGCAACAGGAATTTCTCGAGATCGTCAATCCGTTCGCCAGATATGGGAGTTAGAGGTGAAGGAATGGTTGAGAAACCATCAAAATTTTCGCAAGTCTGATACTCGAAACCAATAACTACTATGGCCTAGGGGAAAAGAACACACACCATTGTAATCGGGCGTGTTTCTACTTTCAGATGCAACAGGAATTTCTCGAGATCGTCAATCCGTTCCCGAGATATGGGAGTTTGAAATTAAGGAATGGTTGAGAAACCATCAAAATTTTCGCAAGTCCGATTCCCGAAACCAATAACTACAAAGGCCTAGGGGAAAAACACACATGCCGTTGTAATCGTGCGAGTTTCTACTTTCAGATGCAACAGGAATTTCTCGAGTTCGTGAATCCGTTCGCGAGATATGGGAGTTTGAAGTTAGGGAATGGTTGAGAAACCATCAAAATTTTCGCTGGTCTGATACTCGAAACCAATAACTGGAATGGCCTAGGGGAAAAGTACACACACCATTGTAATCGGGCGAGTTTCTACTTTCAGATGCAACAGGAATTTCTCGAGTTCGTAAATCCGTTCGCGAGATATGGGAGTTTGAAGTTAAGGAACGCTTGAGCAACCATCAAAGTTTTCGCAAGTCTGATACTCGAAACCAATAACTGGAATGGCCTAGGGGAAAAGTACACACACCATTGTAATGGGGCGAGTTTCTACTTTCCGATGCAACAGGAATTTCTCGAGCTCGTCAATTCGTTCGCGAGATATGGGAGTTTGAAAATAAGGAATGGTTGAGAAACCATCAAAATTCTCGCTAGTCTGATACTCGAAACCAATAACTACTATGGCCTAGGGCAAAAATACACACACCGCTGAAATCGGGCGAGTTTCTGCTTTCAGATGCAACAAGAATTTCTCGAGTTCGTCAGTTCGTTCGCGAGATATGGGAGTTTGAAGTTAAGGAATGGTTGAGAAACCATCAAAATTTTCGCTGGTCTGATACTCGAAACCAATAACTGGAATGGCCTAGGGGAAAAGTACACACAGCATTGTAATCGGGCGAGTTTCTACTTTCAGATGCAACAGGAATTTCTCGAGTTCGTCAATCCGTTCGCGAGATATGGGAGTTAGAATTTAAGGAATGGTTGAGAAACCATCAAAATTTTCGCATGTCTGATACTCGAAACCAATAACTACAATGGCCTAGGGGAAAAATACACATACCGTTGTAATCGGGCGAATTTCTACTTTCAGATGAAACAGGAATTTCTCGAGTTCGTCTATCCGTTCGCGAGATATGGGGTTTGAAGTTAAGGTATGGTTGAGAAACCATAAAAAATTTCGCATGTCTGATACTCGAAACCTATAACTGGAATGGCCTAGGGGAAAAGTACACACACCATTGTAATGGGGCGAGATTCTACTTTCCGATGCAACAGGAATTTCTCGAGCTCGTCAATTCGTTCGCGAGATATGGGAGTTTGAAAATAAGGAATGGTTGAGAAACCATCAAAATTCTCGCTAGTCTGATACTCGAAACCAATAACTACTATGGCCTAGGGGAAAAGTACACACACCACCGTAATCGGGCGTGTTTCTACTTTGAGATGCAACAGGAATTTCTCGAGATCGTCAATCCGTTCGCCAGATATGGGAGTTAGAGGTGAAGGAATGGTTGAGAAACCATCAAAATTTTCGCAAGTCTGATACTCGAAACCAATAACTACAATGGCCTAGGGGAAAAGTACACACACCATTGTAATCGGGCGACTTTGTACTTTCCGATGCAACAGGAATTGCTCGAGTTCGTCAATTCGTTCGCGAGATATGGGAGTTTGAAATTAAGGAATGGTTGAGAAACCATCAAAATTTTCGCAAGTCTTATTCCCGAAACCAATAACTACTATGGCCTAGGGGAAAAGAACACACACCATTGTAATCGGGCGTGTTTCTACTTTCAGATGCAACAGGAATTTCTCGAGATCGTCAATCCGTTCCCGAGATATGGGAGTTTGAAATTAAGGAATGGTTGAGAAACCATCAAAATTTTCGCAAGTCCGATTCCCGAAACCAATAACTACAAAGGCCTAGGGGAAAAACACACATGCCGTTGTAATCGTGCGAGTTTCTACTTTCAGATGCAACAGGAATTTCTCGAGTTCGTGAATCCGTTCGCGAGATATGGGAGTTTGAAGTTAGGGAATGGTTGAGAAACCATCAAAATTTTCGCTGGTCTGATACTCGAAACCAATAACTGGAATGGCCTAGGGGAAAAGTACACACACCACTGTAATCGGGCGAGTTTCTACTTTCAGATGCAACAGGAATTTCTCGAGATCGTCAATCCGTTCGCGAGATATGGGAATTTCAAGTTAAGGAACGTTTGAGCAACTATCAAAATTTTCGCAAGTCTGATACTCGAAACCAATAACTACAATGGCCTAGGGGAAAAGTACACACACCATTGTAATCGGGCGACTTTGTACTTTCCGATGCAACAGGAATTGCTCGAGTTCGTCAATCCGTTCGCGAGATATGGGAATTTCAAGTTAAGGAACGTTTGAGCAACTATCAAAATTTTCGCAAGTCTGATACTCGAAACCAATAACTACAATGGCCTAGGGGAAAAGTACACACACCATTGTAATCGGGCGACTTTGTACTTTCCGATGCAACAGGAATTGCTCGAGTTCGTCAATTCGTTCGCGAGATATGGGAGTTTGAAATTAAGGAATGGTTGAGAAACCATCAAAATTTTCGCTAGTCTGATACTCGAAACCAATAACTACTATGGCCTAGGGGAAAAGAACACACACCATTGTAATCGGGCGTGTTTCTACTTTCAGATGCAACAGGAATTTCTCGAGATCGTCAATCCGTTCCCGAGATATGGGAGTTTGAAATTAAGGAATGGTTGAGAAACCATCAAAATTTTCGCAAGTCCGATTCCCGAAACCAATAACTACAAAGGCCTAGGGGAAAAATACACATGCCGTTGTAATCGGGCGAGTTTCTACTTTCAGATGAGACAGGAATTTCTCGAGTTCGTCAATCCGTTCGCGAGATATGGGAGTTTGAAGTTAAGGAATGGTTGAGAAACAATCAAAATTTTCGCTGGTCTGATACTCGAAACCAATAACTACTATGGCCTAGGGGAAAAGTACACACACCATTGTAATCGGGCGAGTTTCTACTTTCAGATGCAACAGGAATTTCTCGAGTTCGTCAATCCGTTCGCGAGATATGGGAATTTCAAGTTAAGGAACGTTTGAGCAACTATCAAAATTTTCGCAAGTCTGATACTCGAAACCAATAACTACAATGGCCTAGGGAAAAAGTACACACACCATTGTAATCGGGCGACTTTGTACTTTCCGATGCAACAGGAATTGCTCGAGTTCGTCAATTCGTTCGCGAGATATGGGAGTTTGAAATTAAGGAATGGTTGAGAAACCATCAAAATTTTCGCTAGTCTGATACTCGAAACCAATAACTACTATGGCCTAGGGCAAAAATACACACACCGCTGTAATCGGGCGAGTTTCTGCTTTCAGATGCAACAAGAATTTCTCGTGATCGTCCCGTTCGTTCGCGAAATATGGGAGTTTGAAGTTAAGGAACGGTTAAGAAACCATCAAAATTTTCGCAAGTCTGATACTCGAAACCAATAACTACTATGGCCTAGGGCAAAAATACACATACCGTTGTAATCGGGCGAGTTTCTGCTTTCAGATGCAATAGGAATTTCTCGAGTTCGTCAATCCGTTCGCGTGATATGGCAGTTTGAAGTAAAGGAATGGTTGAGAAACCATCAAAATTTTCGCAAGTCTGATTCCCGAAACCAATAACTACAAACGCCTTGGGGAGAAATACACATGCACTTGTAATCGTGCGAGCTTCTACTTTCGGATGCAACAGGAATTTCTCGAGTTCGTGAATCCGTTCGCGAGATATGGGAGTTTGAAGTTAAAGAACGCTTGAGCAACCATCAAAATTTTCGCAAGTCTGATACTCGAAACCAATAACTACTGTGGCCTAGGGGAAAAGAACACACAGCATTGTAATCGGGCGTGCTTCTACTTTCAGATGCAACAGGAATTTCTCGAGATCGTCAATCCGTTCCCGAGATATGGAAGTTTGAAATTAAGGAATGGTTGAGAAACCATCAAAATTTTCGCAAGTCTGATTCCCGAAACCAATAACTACAAACGCCTTGGGGAGAAATACACATGCACTTGTAATCGTGCGTGTTTCTAATTTCGGATGCAACAGGAATTTCTCGAGTTCGTGAATCCGTTCGCGAGATATGGGAGTTTGAAGTTAAGGAACGCTTGTGCAACCATCAAAATTTTCGCAAGTCTGTTACTCGAAACCAATAACTACTATGGCCTAGGGGAAAAGTACACACACCATTGTAATCGGGCGAGTTTCTACTTTCAGATGCAACATGAATTTCTCGAGTTCGTCAATCCATTCCCGAGATATGGGAGTTTGAAGTTAAGGAACGGTTAAGAAACCATCAAAATTTTCGCTAGTCTGATACTCGAAACCAATAACTACTATGGCCTAGGGCAAAAATACACATACCGTTGTAATCGGGCGAGTTTCTGCTTTCAGATGCAATAGGAATTTCTCGAGTTCGTCAATCCGTTCGCGTGATTTGGGAGTCTGAAGTAAAGGAATGGTTGAGAAACCATCAAAAATTTCGCTGGACTGATACTCGAAACCAATAACTGGAATGGCCTAGGGGAAAAATACACACACCATTGCAATGGGGCGAGTTTCTGCTTTCAGATGCAATAGGAATTTCTCGAGTTCGTCAATCCGTTCGCGTGATATGGGAGTTTGAAGTAAAGGAATGGTTGAGAAACCATCAAAATTTTCGCAAGTCTGATACTCGAAACCAATAACTACTATGGCATATTCCAAAAATACACACACCGTTGTAACCGGGCGAGTTTCTGCTTTCAGATGCAACAAGAATTTCTCGAGTTCGTCAGTTCGTTCGCGAGATATGGGAGTTTGAAGTTAAGGAATGGTTGAGAAACCATCAAAAATTTCGCTGGTCTGATACTCGAAAACAATAACTGGAATGGCCTAGGGGAAAAGTACACACACCATTGTAATGGGGCGAGTTTCTACTTTCAGATGCAACATGAATTTCTCGAGTTCGTCAATCCATTCCCGAGATATGGGAGTTTGAAGTTAAGGAACGGTTAAGAAACCATCGAAATTTTCGCAAGTCTGATACTCGAAACCAATAACTACTATGGCCTAGGGCAAAAATACACATACCGTTGTAATCGGGCGAGTTTCTGCTTTCAGATGCAATAGGAATTTCTCGAGTTCGTCAATCAGTTCGCGTGATATGGGAGTTTGAAGTTAAGGAATGGTTGAGAAACCATCAAAATTTTCGCTTGTCTGATACTGGAAACGAATAACTGGAATGGCCTAGGGGAAAAGTACACACACCATTGTAATGGGGCGAGTTTCTACTTTCAGATGCAACAGGAATTTCGCGAGTTCGTCAATTCGTTCGCGAGATATGGGAGTTAGAATTTAAGGAATGGTTGAGAAACCATCAAAATTTTCGCAAGTTTGATTCCCGAAACCAATAACTACAAAGCCCTAGGGGAAAAATACACATACCGTTGTATTCGTGCGAGCTTCTACTTTCAGATGCAACAGGAATTTCTCGAGTTCGTCAATCCGTTCTCGAGATATGGGAGTTTGAAGTTAAGGAATGGTTGAGAAACCATCAAAATTTTCGCTGGTCTGAAACTCGAAACCAATAACTGGAATGGCCTAGGGGAAAAGTACACACACCACTGTAATCGGGCGTGTTTCTACTTTGAGATGCAACAGGAATTTCTCGAGATCGTCAATCCGTTCGCCAGATATGGGAGTTAGAGGTGAAGGAATTGTTGAGAAACCATCAAAATTTTCGCAAGTCTGATACTCGAAACCAATAACTACTATGGCCTAGGGGAAAAACACACATGCCGTTGTAATCGTGCGAGTTTCTACTTTCAGATGCAACAGGAATTTCTCGAGTTCGTGAATCCGTTCGCGAGATATGGGAGTTTGAAGTTAGGGAATGGTTGAGAAACCATCAAAATTTTCGCTGGTCTGATACTCGAAACCAATAACTGGAATGGCCTAGGGGAAAAGTACACACACCACTGTAATCGGGCGTGTTTCTACTTTGAGATGCAACAGGAATTTCTCGAGTTCGTCAATCCGTTCGCGAGATATGGGAGTTTGAAGTTAAGGAATGGTTGAGAAACAATCAAAATTTTCGCTGGTCTGATACTCGAAACCAATAACTACTATGGCCTAGGGGAAAAGTACACACACCATTGTAATCGGGCGAGTTTCTACTTTCAGATGCAACAGGAATTTCTCGAGTTCGTCAATCCGTTCGCGAGATATGGGAATTTCAAGTTAAGGAACGTTTGAGCAACTTTCAAAATTTTCGCAAGTCTGATACTCGAAACCAATAACTACAATGGCCTAGGGGAAAAGTACACACACCATTGTAATCGGGCGACTTTGTACTTTCCGATGCAACAGGAATTGCTCGAGTTCGTCAATTCGTTCGCGAGATATGGGAGTTTGAAATTAAGGAATGGTTGAGAAACCATCAAAATTTTCGCTAGTCTGGTACTCGAAACCAATAACTACTATGGCCTAGGGGAAAAGAACACACACCATTGTAATCGGGCGTGTTTCTACTTTCAGATGCAACAGGAATTTCTCGAGATCGTCAATCCGTTCCCGAGATGTGGGAGTTTGAAATTAAGGAATGGTTGAGAAACCATCAAAATTTTCGCAAGTCCGATTCCCGAAACCAATAACTACAAAGGCCTAGGGGAAAAACACACATGCCGTTGTAACCGTGCGAGTTTCTACTTTCAGATGCAACAGGAATTTCTCGAGTTCGTGAATCCGTTCGCGAGATATGGGAGTTTGAAGTTAGGGAATGGTTGAGAAACCATCAAAATTTTCGCTGGTCTGATACTCGAAACCAATAACTGGAATGGCCTAGGGGAAAAGTACACACACCACTGTAATCGGGCGTGTTTCTACTTTGAGATGCAACAGGAATTTCTCGAGATCGTCAATCCGTTCGCCAGATATGGGAGTTCGAAGTTAAGGAATGGTTGAGAAACCATCAAAATTTTCGCAAGTCTGATAATCGAAACCAATAACTACTATGGCCTAGGGGAATAATACACATGCCGTTGTAATCGGGCGAGTTTCTACTTTCAGATGAGACAGGAATTTCTCGAGTTCGTCAATCCGTTCGCGAGATATGGGAGTTTGAAGTTAAGGAATGGTTGAGAAACAATCAAAATTTTCGCTGGTCTGATACTCGAAACCAATAACTACTATGGCCTAGGGGAAAAGTACACACACCATTGTAATCGGGCGAGTTTCTACTTTCAGATGCAACAGGAATTTCTCGAGATCGTCAATCCGTTCGCGAGATATGGGAATTTCAAGTTAAGGAACGTTTGAGCAACTATCAAAATTTTCGCAAGTCTGATACTCGAAACCAATAACTACAATGGCCTAGGGGAAAAGTACACACACCATTGTAATCGGGCGACTTTGTACTTTCCGATGCAACAGGAATTGCTCGAGTTCGTCAATTTGTTCGCGAGATATGGGAGTTTGAAATTGAGGAATGGTTGAGAAACCATCAAAATTTTCGCTGGTCTGATACTCGAAACCAATAACTGGAATGGCCTAGGGGAAAAGTACACACACCACTGTAATCGGGCGTGTTTCTACTTTGAGATGCAACAGGAATTTCTCGAGATCGTCAATCCGTTCGCCAGATATGGGAGTTAGAGGTGAAGGAATGGTTGAGAAACCATCAAAATTTTCGCAAGTCTGATACTCGAAACCAATAACTACTATGGCCTAGGGGAAAAGAACACACACCATTGTAATCGGGCGTGTTTCTACTTTCAGATGCAACAGGAATTTCTCGAGTTCGTCAATCCGTTCGCGAGATATGGGAGTTTCAAGTTAGGGAATGGTTGAGAAACCATCAAAATTTTCGCTGGTCTGATACTCGAAACCAATAACTACTATGGCCTAGGGGAAAAGTACACACACCATTGTAATCGGGCGAGTTTCTACTTTCAGATGCAACAGGAATTTCTCGAGATCGTCAATCCGTTCGCGAGATATGGGAATTTCAAGTTAAGGAACGTTTGAGCAACTATCAAAATTTTCGCAAGTCTGATACTCGAAACCAATAACTACAATGGCCTAGGGGAAAAGTACACACACCATTGTAATCGGGCGACTTTGTACTTTCCGATGCAACAGGAATTGCTCGAGTTCGTCAATTCGTTCGCGAGATATGGGAGTTTGAAATTAAGGAATGGTTGAGAAACCATCAAAATTTTCGCTGGTCTGATACTCGAAACCAATAACTGGAATGGCCTAGGGGAAAAGTACACACACCATTGTAATCGGGCGAGTTTCTACTTTCAGATGCAACAGGAATTTCTCGAGATCGTCAATCCGTTCGCGAGATATGGGAATTTCAAGTTAAGGAACGTTTGAGCAACTATCAAAATTTTCGCAAGTCTGATACTCGAAACCAATAACTACAATGGCCTAGGGGAAAAGTACACACACCATTGTAATCGGGCGACTTTGTACTTTCCGATGCAACAGGAATTGCTCGAGTTCGTCAATTCGTTCGCGAGATATGGGAGTTTGAAATTAAGGAATGGTTGAGAAACCATCAAAATTTTCGCTGGTCTGATACTCGAAACCAATAACTGGAATGGCCTAGGGGAAAAGTACACACACCACTGTAATCGGGCGTGTTTCTACTTTGAGATGCAACAGGAATTTCTCGAGATCGTCAATCCGTTCGCCAGATATGGGAGTTCGAAGTTAAGGAATGGTTGAGAAACCATCAAAATTTTCGCAAGTCTGATAATCGAAACCAATAACTACTATGGCCTAGGGGAAAAATACACATGCCGTTGTAATCGGGCGAGTTTCTACTTTCAGATGAGACAGGAATTTCTCGAGTTCGTCAATCCGTTCGCGAGATATGGGAGTTTGAAATTAAGGAATGGTTGAGAAACCATCAAAATTTTCGCAAGTCCGATTCCCGAAACCAATAACTACAAAGGCCTAGGGGAAAAACACACATGCCGTTGTAATCGTGCGAGTTTCTACTTTCAGATGCAACAGGAATTTCTCGAGTTCGTGAATCCGTTCGCGAGATATGGGAGTTTGAAGTTAGGGAATGGTTGAGAAACCATCAAAATTTTCGCTGGTCTGATACTCGAAACCAATAACTGGAATGGCCTAGGGGAAAAGTACACACACCACTGTAATCGGGCGACTTTGTACTTTCCCATGCAACAGGAATTGCTCGAGTTCGTCAATTCGTTCGCGAGATATGGGAGTTTGAAATTAAGGAATGGTTGAGAAACCATCAAAACTTTCGCTGGTCTGATACTCGAAACCAATAACTGGAATGGCCTAGGGGAAAAGTACACACACCACTGTAATCGGGCGTGTTTCTACTTTGAGATGCAACAGGAATTTCTCGAGATCGTCAATCCGTTCGCCAGATATGGGAGTTAGAGGTGAAGGAATGGTTGAGAAACCATCAAAATTTTCGCAAGTCTGATACTCGAAACCAATAACTACTATGGCCTAGGGGAAAAGAACACACACCATTGTAATCGGGCGTGTTTCTACTTTCAGATGCAACAGGAATTTCTCGAGATCGTCAATCCGTTCCCGAGATATGGGAGTTTGAAATTAAGGAATGGTTGAGAAACCATCAAAATTTTCGCAAGTCCGATTCCCGAAACCAATAACTACAAAGGCCTAGGGGAAAAACACACATGCCGTTGTAATCGTGCGAGTTTCTACTTTCAGATGCAACAGGAATTTCTCGAGTTCGTGAATCCGTTCGCGAGATATGGGAGTTTGAAGTTAGGGAATGGTTGAGAAACCATCAAAATTTTCGCTGGTCTGATACTCGAAACCAATAACTGGAATGGCCTAGGGGAAAAGTACACACACCACTGTAATCGGGCGTGTTTCTACTTTGAGATGCAACAGGAATTTCTCGAGATCGTCAATCCGTTCGCCAGATATGGGAGTTCGAAGTTAAGGAATGGTTGAGAAACCATCAAAATTTTCGCAAGTCTGATAATCGAAACCAATAACTACTATGGCCTAGGGGAAAAATACACATGCCGTTGTAATCGGGCGAGTTTCTACTTTCAGATGAGACAGGAATTTCTCGAGTTCGTCAATCCGTTCGCGAGATATGGGAGTTTGAAGTTAAGGAATGGTTGAGCAACTATCAAAATTTTCGCAAGTCTGATACTCGAAACCAATAACTACAATGGCCTAGGGGAAAAGTACACACACCATTGTAATCGGGCGACTTTGAACTTTCCGATGCAACAGGAATTGCTCGAGTTCGTCAATTCGTTCGCGAGATATGGGAGTTTGAAATTAAGGAATGGTTGAGAAACCATCAAAATTTTCGCTAGTCTGATACTCGAAACCAATAACTACTATGGCCTAGGGCAAAAATACACACACCGCTGTAATCGGGCGAGTTTCTGCTTTCAGATGCAACAAGAATTTCTCGTGATCGTCCCGTTCGTTCGCGAAATATGGGAGTTTGAAGTTAAGGAACGGTTAAGAAACCATCAAAATTTTCGCAAGTCTGATACTCGAAACCAATAACTACTATGGCCTAGGGCAAAAATACACATACCGTTGTAATCGGGCGAGTTTCTGCTTTCAGATGCAATAGGAATTTCTCGAGTTCGTCAATCCGTTCGCGTGATATGGCAGTTTGAAGTAAAGGAATGGTTGAGAAACCATCAAAATTTTCGCAAGTCTGATTCCCGAAACCAATAACTACAAACGCCTTGGGGAGAAATACACATGCACTTGTAATCGTGCGAGCTTCTACTTTCGGATGCAACAGGAATTTCTCGAGTTCGTGAATCCGTTCGCGAGATATGGGAGTTTGAAGTTAAAGAACGCTTGAGCAACCATCAAAATTTTCGCAAGTCTGATACTCGAAACCAATAACTACTGTGGCCTAGGGGAAAAGAACACACAGCATTGTAATCGGGCGTGCTTCTACTTTCAGATGCAACAGGAATTTCTCGAGATCGTCAATCCGTTCCCGAGATATGGAAGTTTGAAATTAAGGAATGGTTGAGAAACCATCAAAATTTTCGCAAGTCTGATTCCCGAAACCAATAACTACAAACGCCTTGGGGAGAAATACACATGCACTTGTAATCGTGCGAGCTTCTACTTTCGGATGCAACAGGAATTTCTCGAGTTCGTGAATCCGTTCGCGAGATATGGGAGTTTGAAGTTAAAGAACGCTTGAGCAACCATCAAAATTTTCGCAAGTCTGATACTCGAAACCAATAACTACTGTGGCCTAGGGGAAAAGTACACACACCATTGTGAGCGGGCGAGTTTCTACTTTCAGATGCAACATGAATTTCTCGAGTTCGTCAATCCATTCCCGAGATATGGGAGTTTGAAGTTAAGGAACGGTTAAGAAACCATCAAAATTTTCGCAAGTCTGATTCCCGAAACCAATAACTACAAACGCCTTGGGGAGAAATACACATGCACTTGTAATCGTGCGTGTTTCTAATTTCGGATGCAACAGGAATTTCTCGAGTTCGTGAATCCGTTCGCGAGATATGGGAGTTTGAAGTTAAGGAACGCTTGTGCAACCATCAAAATTTTCGCAAGTCTGTTACTCGAAACCAATAACTACTATGGCCTAGGGGAAAAGTACACACACCATTGTAATCGGGCGAGTTTCTACTTTCAGATGCAACATGAATTTCTCGAGTTCGTCAATCCATTCCCGAGATATGGGAGTTTGAAGTTAAGGAACGGTTAAGAAACCATCAAAATTTTCGCAAGTCTGATACTCGAAACCAATAACTACTATGGCCTAGGGCAAAAATACACATACCGTTGTAATCGGGCGAGTTTCTGCTTTCAGATGCAATAGGAATTTCTCGAGTTCGTCAATCCGTTCGCGTGATTTGGGAGTCTGAAGTAAAGGAATGGTTGAGAAACCATCAAAATTTTCGCAAGTCTGATACTCGAAACCAATAACTACAATGGCCTAGGGGAAAAATACACATACCGTTGTAATCGGGCGAGTTTCTACTTTCAGCTGAAACAGGAATTTCTCCAGTTCGTCAATCCGTTCGCGAGATATGGGACTTTGAAGTTAAGGAATGGTTGAGAAACCATCAAAAATTTCGCTGGACTGATACTCGAAACCAATAACTGGAATGGCCTAGGGGAAAAATACACACACCATTGCAATGGGGCGAGTTTCTACTTTCCGATACAACAGGAATTTCTCGAGTTCGTCAATTCGTTCGCGAGATATGGGAGTTTGAAATTAAGGAATGGTTGAGAAACCATCAAAATTTTCGCAAGTCTGATACTCGAAAACAATTACAACAATGCCATATGGCAAAAATACACACACCGTAGTAACCGGGCGAGTTTCTGCTTTCAGATGCAACAAGTATTTCTCGAGTTCGTCAGTTCGTTCGCGAGATATGGGAGTTTGAAGTTAAGGAATGGTTGAGAAACCATCAAAATTTTCGCTGGTCTGATACTCGAAACCAATATCTGGAATGGCCTAGGGGAAAAATACACAAACCATTGTAATCGGGCGAGTTTCTACTTTCAGATGCAACAGGAATTTCTCGAGTTCGTCAATCCGTTCGCGAGATATGGGAGTCAGAATTTAAGGAATGGTTGAGAAACCATCAAAATTTTCGCAAGTCTTATTCCCGAAACCAATAACTACTATGGCCTAGGGGAAAAGTACACACACCATTGTGAGCGGGCGAGTTTCTACTTTCAGATGCAACATGAATTTCTCGAGTTCGTCAATCCATTCCCGAGATATGGGAGTTTGAAGTTAAGGAACGGTTAAGAAACCATCGAAATTTTCGCAAGTCTGATACTCGAAACCAATAACTACTATGGCCTAGGGCAAAAATACACATACCGTTGTAATCGGGCGAGTTTCTGCTTTCAGATGCAATAGGAATTTCTCGAGTTCGTCAATCCGTTCGCGTGATATGGGAGTTTGAAGTAAAGGAATGGTTGAGAAACCATCAAAATTTTCGCAAGTCTGATACTCGAAACCAATAACTACTATGGCATATTGCAAAAATACACACACCGTTGTAACCGGGCGAGTTTCTGCTTTCAGATGCAACAAGAATTTCTCGAGTTCGTCAGTTCGTTCGCGAGATATGGGAGTTTGAAGTTAAGGAATGGTTGAGAAACCATCAAAAATTTCGCTGGTCTGATACTCGAAAACAATAACTGGAATGGCCTAGGGGAAAAGTACACACACCATTGTAATGGGGCGAGTTTCTACTTTCCGATGCAACAGGAATTTCTCGAGTTCATCAATTCGTTCGCGAGATATGGGAGTTTGAAATTATGGAATGGTTGAGAAACCATCAAAATTTTCGATGGTCTGATACTCGAAACCAATAACTGGAATGGCCTAGGGGAAAAATACACACACTATTGTAATCGGGCGAGTTTCTACGTTCAGATGCAACAGGAATTTCTCGAGTTCGTTAATCCGTTCGCGAGATATGGGAGTCAGAATTTAAGGAATGGTTGAGAAACCATCAAAATTTTCGCAAGTCTTATTCCCGAAACCAATAACTACTATGGCCTAGGGGAAAAGTACACACACCATTGTAATCGGGCGAGTTTCTACTTTCAGATGCAACATGAATATCTCGAGTTCGTCAATCCATTCCCGAGATATGGGAGTTTGAAGTTAAGGAACGGTTAAGAAACCATCGAAATTTTCGCAAGTCTGATACTCGAAACCAATAACTACTATGGCCTAGGGCAAAAATACACATACCGTTGTAATCGGGCGAGTTTCTGCTTTCAGATGCAATAGGAATTTCTCGAGTTCGTCAATCAGTTCGCGTGATATGGGAGTTTGAAGTAAAGGAATGGTTGAGAAACCATCAAAATTTTCGCAAGTCTGATACTCGAAACCAATAACTACTATGGCATATGGCAAAAATACACACACCGTTGTAACCGGGCGAGTTTCTGCTTTCAGATGCAACAAGAATTTCTAGAGTTCGTCAGTTCGTTCGCGAGATATGGGAGTTTTAAGTTAAGGAATGGTTGAGAAACCATCAAAAATTTCGCTGGTCTGATACTCGAAACCAATAACTGGAATGGCCTAGGGGAAAAGTACACACACCATTGTAATGGGGCGAGTTTCTACTTTCCGATGCAACAGGAATTTCTCGAGTTCATCAATTCGTTCGCGAGATATGGGAGTTTGAAATTAAGGAATGGTTGAGAAATCATCAAAATTTTCGCAAGTCTGATACTCGAAAACAATTACTACTATGCCATATGGCAAAAATGCACACACCAACCAACCAATAACTACTATGGCCTAGGGCAAAAATACACATACCGTTGTATCCGGGCGAGTTTCTGCTTTCAGATGCAACAAGAATTTCTCGAGTTCGTCAGTTCGTTCGCGAGATATGGGAGTTAGAATTTAAGGAATGGTTGAGAAACCATCAAAATTTTCGCATGTCTGATACTCGAAACCAATAACTACAATGGCCTAGGGGAAAAATACACATACCGTTGTAATCGGGCGAGTTTTTACTTTCAGATGAAACAGGAATTTCTCCAGTTCGTCAATCCGTTCGCGAGATATGGGAGTTTGAAGTTAAGGAATGGTTGAGAAACCATCAAAAATTTCGCTGGTCTGATACTCGAAACCAATAACTACTATGGCCTAGGGGAAAAGTACACACACCATTGTAATCGGGCGAGTTTCTACTTTCAGATGCAACAGGAATTTCTCGAGTTCGTCAATCCGTTCGCGAGATATGGGAGTTCGAAGTTAAGGAATGGTTGAGAAACCACCAAAATTTTCGCAAGTCTGATACTCGAAACCAATAACTACTATGGCCTAGGGGAAAAGTACAAACACCATTGTAATCGGGCGAGTTTCTACTTTCAGATGCAACAGGAATTTCTCGAGTTCGTCAATCCGTGCGCGAGATATGGGAGTTGGAAGTTAAGGAATGGTTGAGAAACCATCAAAATTTTCGCAAGTCTGATTCCCGAAACCAATAACTACAAAGGCCTAGGGGAAAAATGCACACACCGTTGTAATCGGGCGACTCTCTACTTTCAGATGCAACAGGAATTTCTCGAGTTCGTCAATTCGTTCGCGAGATATGGGAGTTTGAAATTAAGGAATGGTTGAGCAACCATCAAAATTTTCGCAAGTCTGATACCCGCAACCAATAACTACAAAGGCCGAGGGGAAAAAATACACATACCTTTGTAATCGAGCGAGTTTCTACTTTCAGATGCTGCAGGAATTTCTCGAGTTCGTCAATCCGTTCGCGAGATATGGGAGTTTGAAGTTAAGGAAAGGTTGAGAAACCACCTAAATTTTCGCTGATCTGATACTCGAAACCAATAACTGGATTGGCCTACGGGAAAAGTACACACACCATTGTAATCGGGCGAGTTTCTACTTTCAGATGCAACAGGGATTTCTCGAGTTCGTCAATCCGTTCGCGAGATATGGGAGTTCGAAGTTAAGGAATGGTTGAGAAACCATCAAAATTTTCGCAAGTCTGATACACGAAACCAATAACTACTATGGCCTAGGGGAAAAGTACACACACCATTGTAATCGGGCGCGTTTCTACTTTCAGATGCAACAGGAATTTCTCGAGTTCGTCAATTCGTTCGTGAGATATGAGAGTTTGAAGTTAAGGAATGGTTGAGAAACCATCAAAATTTTCGCATGTCTGATTCTCGAAACCAATAACTATAATACAATGGCCTAGGGGAAAAATAGACATACCGTTGTAATCGGGCAAGTTTCTACTTTCAGATGGAACAGCAATTTCTCGAGTTCGTCAATCCGTTCGCGAGATATGGGAGTTTGAAGTTAAGGAATGGTTGAGAAACCATCAAAATTTTCTCTGGTCTGATACTCGAAACCAATAACTGGAATGGCCTAACGGAAAAGTACACACACCATTGTAATCGGGCGACTTTCTACTTTCAGATGCAATAGGAATTTCTCGAGTTCGTCAATCCGCTCGCGAGATATGGGAGTTTGAAATTAAGGAATGGTTGAGAAACCATCAAAATTTTCGCATGTCTGGTACTCGAAACCAATAACTGCTATGGCCTAGGGCAAAAATAGACATACCTTTGTAATCGGGCGAGTTTCTGATTTCAGATGCAACAGGAATTTCTCGAGTTCGTCAATTCGTTCGCGAGATATGGGAGTTTGAAATTAAGGAATTGTTGAGCAACCATCAAAATTTTCGCAAGTCTGATTCCCGAAACCAATAACTACAAAGGCCTAGGGGAAAAATACACATACCGTTGTAATCGGGCAGAGTTGCTACTTTCAGATGCAATAGGAATTTCTCGAGTTCGTCAATCCGTTCGCGTGATATGGGAGTTTGAAGTTAAGGAATGGTTGAGAAACCATCAAAATTTTCGCAAGTCTGATACTCGAAACCATCTATCTACTATGGCCTAGGGGAAAGTACATACACGTTGTAATCGGGCAAGTTTCTACTTTCAGATGCAACAGGAATTTCACGAGTTCGTCAATTCGTTCGCGAGATATGGGAGTTTGAAGATAAGGAATGGTTGAGAAACCATCAAAATTTTCGCTGGTCTGCTACTCGAAACAATACTGGAATGGCCTAGGGAAATGTACACTTACCGCTGTATTCGGGCGAGTTTCTACTTTCAGATGCAACAGGAATTTCTCGAGTTCGTCAATCCTTTCGCGAGATATGGGAGTTCGAAGTTAAGGAATGGTTGAGAAACCACCAAAATTTTCGCAAGTCTGATACTCGAAACCAATAACTACTATGGCCTAGGGGAAAGAGTACCCACACCATTGTAATCGGCGCGTTTCTACTTTCAGATGCAACAGGAATTTCTCGAGTTTGTCAATCCGTTCGCGAGATATGGAGGTTGAAGTTAAGGAAGGATGAGCCATCCACAATTTTTCGCAAGTCTGATTCCCGAAACCAATATCTACAAAGGCCTAGGGGAAAAATACAGACACGCTGTATCGGCGAGTTTCTACTTTCAGATGCAACAGGAAATTTCTCGAGTTCGTCAATCCGTTCGCGAGATATGGGAGTCAGAAGTCAAGGAATGGTTGAGAAACCATCAAAATTTCGCAAGTCTGATTCCGAAACAATATCTACAAAGGCCTAGGGGAAAAATACAGACACCGCTGTAATCGGCGGGTTTCTACTTTCAGATGCCAACAGGAATTTCTCGAGTTCGTCAATCGTTCGCGAGATATGGGAGTCAGAAGTCAAGGAATGGTTGAGAAACCATCAAAGTTTTCGCAAGTCTGAATCCCGAAACAAATAACTACAAAGACCTAGGGGAAAAATACACACACCGTGTAATCGGGCGAGTTTCTATCTTCAGGTGGAACAGCAATTTCTCGAGTTCGTCAATCCGGTCGCGAGATATGGAGTTTGAAATTAAGGAATGGTTGAGAAACCATCAAAATTTTCGGAAGTCCTGATACTCGACAACCAATAACTACTATGGCCTGGGGGCAAAAATACACATACCGCTGTAATCGGGCGAGTTTCTACTTTCAGATGCAACAGAATTTCCGAGTACGTCAATCCGTTCGCGAGATATGGGAGTTTGGAAGTTAAGGAATGGTTGAGAACCATCAAAATTTTCGCAAGTCTGATTCCCGAAACCAACAACTACAAAGGCCTAGGGAGAAAATACACATACCATCGTAATCGGGCGAGTTTCTACTTTCAGATGCAACGGAAATATCTCGACTGCGTCAATCCGTTCGCGAGACATGGGAGTTCGAAGTTAAGGAATGGTTGAGAAACCATCAAAATTTTCGCAAGTTTGATACTCGAAACCAATAACTACTATGCCCTAGGGAAAAGTACAAACACATTGTAATCGGGCGAGATTCTACTTTCAGATGCAACAGGAATATCTCGAGTTCGTCAGTCCGTCCGCGAGATATGGGACTTTGAAATTAAGGAACGCTTGAGCAACATCAAAATTTTCGCAAGTCTGATACTCGAAACCAATAACTAGTATGGCCTAGGGGAAAAGTAACACACACCATTGTATCGGGCGAGTTTCTACTTTCAGATGCAACAGGAATTTCTCGAGTTCGTCAATCCGTTCGCGAGATATGGGAGTTTGAAGTTAAGGAAGGGTTGAGCAACCATCAAAATTTTCGCAAGTCTGATTCCCGAAACCAATAACTACAAAGGCCTAGGGGAAAAATGCACACACCGTTGTAATCGGGCGACTCTCTACTTTCCGATGCAACAGGAATTTCTCGAGTTCGTCATTTCGTTCGCGAATATGGAGTTTGACATTAAGGAATGGTTGAGCAACCATCAAAATTTTCGCATTCGTTGATACCCGCACCCAATACTACAAAGGCGAGGGGAAAAAATACACATACCTTTGTAATCGAGCGAGTTTCTACTTTCAGATGACTGCAGGAATTTCTCGAGTTCGTCAATCCGTTCGCGAGATATGGGAGTTTGAAGTTAAGGAAAGGTTGAGAAACCACCTAAATTTTCGCTGATCTGATACTCGAAACCAATTAACTGGAATGGCCTACGGGAAAAGTACACACTCCTGTAATCGGGCGAGTTTCTACTTTCGATGCAACAGGATTTCTCGAGTTCGTCCAATCGTCGCGAGATATGGGATATCGAAGTAAGGAATGGTTGTAGAAACCATCAAAATTTTCGCAAGTCGGTATCGAAACCAATAACTACTATGGCCTAGGGAAAAGTCACACACCCTTTGTAATCGGGGCACTTTCTACTTTCAGATGACATAGGATTTCTCGAGTTCGTCAATCGCTCGCGAGATATGGGAGTTTGAAGTTAAGAATGGTTGAGAAACCATCAAAATTTCGCATGTCTGGAATCGAAACTATAAAGCTTGGCTTAGGGCACAAGAATTCATACATTGTCCTTATGGGGCGAGGTTGCTATTCAGATGCCAACGACAATTTCTCGAGTTCGTCAATTCGTTCGCAGTGATATGGAGTTTGAATTAAGGAATGGTGAGCAACCTTCATAAATTTTTCACAGTCTGATCTCGCAAACTCATACCTACCGCGTAGGGGAAATACATAACGTTGTACATTCGGCGAAGAGTCTCTTAATCTGATCGCAATAGAAGTTACGTCGAGTTCGTCTTTAAGTCGGGAGTATTGAAGTAGTAAGTGCGATGACTATACACCATAATATGTTTTCCCAACTCGACCATCCTGAACCCTGAGCTGTGAATTTGGAAAGTAATTCACGTGTTAGTGCGAAATTCTACTGTCGAGTTGCATACAGAGATGCTCGATTACAGTCATTGAGTAGTGCAGTTGAGTAAGTTGGAGAGTACGGATAGAGTTTAAGCCATAAATTTTAGGGTCCTACGTTACCATAACAGTAATTGTGAGGAAAATTACCTACGAACCAGCTATTCGGGAGTAATAGTAACGTTCGTGTCAAAGTGGTACAGTTTTGTTACGAGTAATGCTCATCAACGCTTATAGGTTATAGTTCTATGTTATGATAAACATGATATGTATAAGTCAGGTTCGAAAAAATAACTACTGGACCTAAGTCTTCGGGTGACACCTATCCTGTGATATCCGAGTTCGTCGTGGCTATCCTTCACTTTCATCGAGTCGTAATGATACAGTAGATCAAACTGTTGCTTTTTATGAGTTGGAAGTTTAATATGAGGGGATTAAGTCGCAGAGATTTTTGTCAGGCTGATCGAGACCAATACAATGGTTCTAACAGAAGCTTGACAAGGTATGGAGTCGTGAGAATCACTAGGTTTCACGGTGAGTCAAGACTCTTGATGCGAACAGGGCTGCAATTACGAGTCGTTAGCTGTTAGAATGACTCAGTAAGTCTGAGATTGAAACCGTCAATTTGAGCTAGATTCACGTACAACAGTAGTAAGAGACTGGTTAATACTATCACTCTACCAGTATACGCGACTGTCGTATCCTTTCAGTCATAGACTTGGCATCAATACTAGTACATTTGGATGGATGTTAATGGTTGGTTAGTTGAAGTATCTGATGTTTCCAGCTCAATAATATGTTAGGTGTGTGCATCAAAAATATGTAGACAGAACCCTGAAAATACGGATGGTTTCTGATTTGCGAATGCATAGAACTTAAGCTGCGATATCTTTCGTGCTATGTAGTTGTAGGTTAGGAAATGGATTGATTCAATAATGTTCGCAAGTCGATTGTCAACTCTACTAAATCCGTTTAGAATAACATACATCGTAATCGAGGGTGTACTTACAGCAAGACTTGCCAGGAAAATATATCGCTGCACAGCGTCCAATCACTTCGCAGTATCATGATGTTGCGTTTAAGTGAAGAATGGTTGATAACCATCAAATATTATAGCAAGTTTGATACTCCTCGAAACCAAAACTAAAGGCCCTAGGGTGGAAAAATTACACACATTGTAATCGGGGAGATTATACATATGCAGCATGGCACAATAGATCACTCGGTCTTCAGTCCAGTTCGGAGTTAAAGTAGTTCGAGTGCAACAGCTAATGTACTGCAAGCAAACTCAACCAATTAAGATACGCCTAGTAAGAATGGACACACTAAGACGGGAAGTACACACATTGTAATCGGGCGATTTTTTTACTGCAGATGCAAAGAATTTCTTCGAGTTCGTCAATCCGTTCGGCAGGTTATGGAGTTTGAAGTTAAGGAATGTTGAGCAACCTTCAAATTTTCGCAAGTTTGATCCCGAAGCCAATAACAACAATAAGCGCTAGGGAAAAAAACACACGTCCATTGGGAATCGGCGAGTTTCTTACTTTCATATGCGCCAGGGAAATTTCTCGAGCTTCGTCATCGCTTCGCGCGCTATGGCGTTTGAATTAAGAATGGTTGAGCAAAGCATCAAAATTTTCGAAGTCTGATTCCGAAGCATAACTACAAAGGGCTAGGGGAAAAGTTACACACACCATTGTAATCGGGCGAGTTATACTTTCAGATGGCAAACTGAAATTTCTCGAGTTTCGTCAATCTGTTGACGATTTTGGAGTTCGTGAGTTAGGAACGGGTGAGAAACATCAAATTTTCGCTGTTTGATTACTCGAAACTCAATAACTACTATGGCTAGGGGAAAGTACAAACCACCATGTAATCGGGCGAGTCTCTACTTTCAGATGCAGCCAGGAATATCTCGAGTTCGTCAAGTCCGATCGCGAGATCATGGGAGTTGAAATTTAAGGAAGGTTGAAAGCATCAAAATTTTCGCAAGTCTGATACTCGATAAACGAATAATGACTGATGGCCTAGTGGCAAAAATTTAACTTACCGTTGTATCGGGCGAGTTTTTACTTTCCAGATGGACGCACAATTTCTCGAGACATCGTCAATCGTCGCCGAGAATTGGGATTATGAAGTTAAGTGATTAGGTTTGAGAAACAATTCAAAATTTTCGCTTTTTGAAACTCGAAATCATTAACTAGAATGCCTAGAAAAGTACTACACACAATTGTAATGGCGAGTTTCTTACTATTCTATGCACAGGAATTCTCGAGTTGCGTCCAGTCCCGTTCGAGATATGGGAGTTTGAAGTTAAAGAACTTTACTAGCCATCAAAATTTCCAAGTCTATTTCCCGAAGCCAATATCTACAAAGCGAGGGGAAAAATACACACACCCATCGTATTCGGGGTAGTATCTTCATTTCAGATGCACGAAATTTCTCGACTCGTCAATACGTTCGCGAGACATGGGAGTTCGAAGTTAGGAATGGTTGAGGAAACCATCAAAATTTTCGCAAGTTGATACTCGAACCAATAACTACTATGGCCTAGGGGAAAAAATACAAACACATTGTAATCGGGCGAGTTTCTACTTTCAAGTGCAAGAGGAATTTCTCGAGTTCGTCAATCCGCTCGCGAGATATGGGAGTTTGAAATTAAGGAATGGTTGAAAAGCCATCAAAATTTCGCAGTCTGATACTCGAAAACAATAACTACTAGGCCTAGGGCAAAAATTTACATACCGCGTAATCGGGCGAGTTTCTACTTTCAGATGAACAGCAATTTCTCGAGTTCGTCAATCCGTTTGCGAAGATATGGGAGTTCGAAGTTAAGGAATGGTGAGAAACCATCAAAATTTTCGCAAGTCTGATACTCGAAACCAATAACTACTATGGCCTAGAGGAGAAAAGTACAAACACCATTGTATTCGGGGAGTTTCTACTTTCTATGCATCAGGAATTTCTTCGAGTTCGTCAATCCCGTTCGCGAGATATTGGAGTTTGAAGTTAAGGAATGGTTGAGAAACCATCAAAATTTTCGCTGTCTGATACTCGAAATCAATAACTGGAATGGCCTAGGAAAAGTACACACACCTTGTAATGGGGCGAGTTTCTACTTTCAGATGCAACAAGGAACTTCTCGAGTCCGTCAATCTGTTCGCGAGATATAGGGATTCGAAGTTAAGGAATGGTTGAGAAGCCATAAAAATTTTCCAAGTCTGATACACGAAACCAATAACTACAAAGCCTAGGTGAAAAATACACACACATTGTAATCGGGCGAGTTTCTACTGTCAGATGCAACAGAATTTCTCGAGTTCGTCAATCCGTTCGCGAGATATGGGAGTTCGAAGTTAAGGAATGGTTGAGAAACCCATCAAAATTTTCCGCAAGTCTGATACTCGAAACCTATAACTACTATGGCCTAGGAGAAAAGTACAAACCACCATTGAAACGGAGAGTTTCTACTTTCAGATGCAACAGAATTTCTCGAGTTCGTCAGTCCGTTCGCGAGATATGGAGTTTGAAGTTAAGGAATGGTTGAGCAACCATCAAAATTTTCGCAAGGTCTGATTCCCGAAGCAATAACAACAAAGGCCTAGGGGAAAAATACCCACACCATCGTATGGCGCGAGTATCTACTTCAGATGCAACGGAAATTCTCGACTTCGTCCAATCCGTTCGCGAGACATGGGATTTCGAAGTTAAGGAATGGTTGAGAAAACACATCAAAATTATTCGCAAGTTTGATACTCGAAACCAATAACTACTAGGCCTAGGGGAAAATACAACACCATTGTAATCGGGCGAGTTTCTACTTTCAGATGCAACGGAATTTTCTCGAGTTCGTCAATCCGCTCGCGAGATATGGGAGTTTGAATTAAGGAATGTTGAAAAGCCATCAAAATTTTCGCAAGGTCTGTACTCGCAAAACAATAACTACTATGGCCTAGGGCAAAAAATTTACATACCGCTGTAATCGGCGAGTTTTTACTTTCAGATGGAACAGCAATTTCGCGAGTTCGTCAATCCGTTCGCGAGATGTGGGAGTTTGACATTAAGGAATGGTTGAGAAACCATCAAAATTTTTCGCA